>NC_091575.1:28510292-28520292 GCF_042767895.1 Penaeus vannamei
GATAACTGAGGATTTAGGCTTCTAATATGTGATCTGAATGCAATAGCACTATGTAGAGTGAAGATGTTTCTGTGGCTTCCTAACTTACCTATCTACAGCAACAAATTCCAGTGCATTTTTTGTGTTATTATGAAATACCGTACCTTCCGTAAGCAGTGCTTTTAGCTTATATTTAAACTATATGGCAATTTAGTAAGTTGGTTCCCATTTTTTGAGTTTTGCTTATTTGATAACAGAAGATTAATCTTATTAATATATTGTATATTTGGCTGGTGTGTATTTTTTGTATTTGGTTTGATTATTATGTTTGTTGATTTGATGAATTATTGTTTGTGTTTGGTAAAAGGATTAGCAATTAATTTCATTTACCTATATGGTATTGATATGCTTATTAATTTTCATAATGCCTACAGGAAATTGGTTTAGGATTATTAGATAAATACTCTGAAACTAACTATACATTTGCAACAGGTTGCAGAGGAGGAGGAAATGAGACAGCAGATCCAGGCCTCGGCGGTTAACATGTCAATGAGAGCAAGAGGTCGGCAAACTCCTCTGGAAAATGGGGGCAGTGAGGTAAGTTGAAGACTAGTAACAGTATCATTTATTTTGGGAATTTTAGGTAAAATGAGAAAATAATTGTATTAACAAGGTTTAATTCATAAAGTTATCATCATTCTATTCAACAGGCAGCCATGAATGGGTCTATGCACCAGGAATATCTGTCAATGCCAGGCAGTGATCGTTTTATTGAAACATATGTATCTGCAGTGGACTCCGCTGCACATTTTTGGCTTCAGGTGAATTATCCTTGTTGTTAGTGAAATTTATATTTTTTTCCTCGTTTCTAGATGCATGTATTATGAATTATGAAAATAATTGCTTATGCAGTTCAGACCTCATGAACTCAACAAAAGGCTATACCAAAAAGTAATTCAAGATATCCAGGCTTGAGCATGTAAAAGGTAAAACAGACTCTGGTGTTGGTGTATGTCTTTAAGAAGCAGTTGGTAAATATTCTCTTGGTTTTCACAGGTTGTAGGGCCAAGGTCCATTCAACTAGATAAGTTAGTGACAGAAATGACAGAGTACTATGAGGATGAAGACAACCGTGAACTCCATGTGCTTGAAAAGGTATGAGGACAGAGTCAGACTGTTGATATACAATTGTATGTCTACTTGATTTTTACTTCAGTGATTTTGTGAGACAGTGGAAGTTGATTTAAGAAGGAATATGGAATTCTATGAGAAGTGATAACTGTAACAGGTAAGAGTGTTGCCTTTTATACGGTTCCTTTCCTTTTTATCATAGATCTAAATTCATTGGTATATAAATGAAAATAAATTAGGACTTTATACGTATTGGTCTACTTCTTGCCATGCTGCAGGTGAAGAAAGGCGACATAGTAGCAGCCAAGTTCCCACACGATGATTCATGGTACAGAGGACAAGTTTGCGGTTATGAGCCCAATGAGGATGACCCCTCTCAGAGCCTGGTCACGGTGTATTACGTTGATTTTGGAGATACGGAAACCATCAAAATGGATTGTGTATTTGAGCTCAGAACAGATTATCTTAAGCTCAACTTTCAAGCTATTGAATGCTTTTTAGCGAACATTAAAACTGAGTGAGTATTATGATTATTTTTAATTGTAATTACAACTTCAGGATTGAATTTCGTCAAACTTAGCAAGCATAGCACTCTTTTATGTGTGTGATGCAAGTAGTCTTATATTAATTTAGGTTTTGCAAAACAGTGAAGGCCTTGAAAACTGTAAAAGGATAGAACAAAGGAAGAAAATATAGACTTGCTAAAATTTTGGTTTACTTATCAATCAGATGTGGCATATTTATTAGAAGTAGACTACAGAGCATCACTTGGCTAAGTGCCCTTCTAGGGTGCCGTGAATGCCATCTGGTGACATTAGAACTATATTTAGCAGATATTGCACATCATAGATATACTTCCTATTTGGGTTATAAATTTGAGATAGACCTAATTGATATTTCTACGTAACAGAAGTGTAAAAGGGGATGAGGCTGCAGACGCCTTTGAAGAACTGACCTATGCAGCCCAGTGGCGAGTAGTAATGGTGAAAGTAGTTGGTTATCAGCAGGGAGGTGACAAGACTATACCATGTGTCCGTATCATAGACACCAATGGACCTACAGTAAGTTTAGGAAATCAGTTCTGTGACTGTTTTCCTTGGGATTTTGAAATGTTTTCCTGACTTCTGTTGATATGTGCATAAGTTTTTCATATTTTCAACCTTGATTTTGAGTCCAGAAATATTTTTTCAGGTATTTTAGTTTTTAAATCTCAGGTTTTTTGCTTGTTACATTTTGTGTCCAAATTTTCGTTTTTTTCATATTCCTAAAATCATATTTCTTATTACAGGACATTGATGTTGCTGAAGAATTAGTTAAACGAGGATTAGCAGAATGGACAAATGGGGGTCCATCCACTCCATAGGGATCTTAAGAATCAAGTAATTACCATTAAGATGTGATTGCTACATCGATTTCTGGTTGCTTTCACTTCAGGTCCGTCACTCCACAAGCATGTGGATCAATCACTTTGTAGAGGGACACAAAGAGAATGTGATGAAATAGGAAAATTTCTCCTTTGGAACATCATTCAGCCCATTTATGACACTACAAAGCATTTATAGGTTACTCAGGGTAATATATGTCAGAGAGTTCAAGTAAAGAATGAGGGGAATAAAAATATATTGGGATTGCATTTGATATTCTTGTTCCCAGCGCACCAGGATATAAATGTAAATGTGAATAAATTTAAAGTCAAATACTTTTCAGTTGAAGATTTACTTTTTTGATAGATGTGCAGAGGGCTTTCAATGTATTTGTGAGGGATATGAACATCCGGATGAACATAGAGAATTGTTTGTAAAAAGAGAGGACTATATTACAATTGCACTAAGTCTATCTGAAGAAAAAGTGTTCTATGCATCCTGTGTGTTATTGCAAGTTAAGAGGAATATAGACTAGACAGTGTAAGTGGCAATTTAACCAATCATGATGGGGCCAGAATTTTGTGACGTAATTATTACGTAACAGTTTGGTCTCTGGCAGGGTTTGTGCTAGGTACAGTTGGCCCACTCGCTCACTCGCTAGAGCAAGTCATGATATGTATACACGTATTACATGATTAAATCATGATGGGTATAGCTATACTCGTCACTGAGGGGTTAAATAGTCCAAAGTGAGAACATTTCAAGAGTACACAAGAAGACTTTACCTAAAGTTAACTCATTGGTCATGGGTGCATGTCCTGTCCACTGTAGCTTTTAGGGAATTTTGTTGCACACAGATGGCTCTACAAGTAATCAGCCTCTAAAGAGGCAATTAGGAAGCCCTAGTGACTGCACCTGATTTTCCCTTTCCTTTAATTAGTGGAATCCCCCCCACCCCCAAATGTAATTAATATCAATTTTGTTATTATTATTATTTACATTGTAATTATCATGCCATAAAAGTACTAATAACAGTAAAACATAAAGAATATTTCTGAAAATCAAGGAAAAGTTTAAAGATGTGAGATAGGTAGGACTAATAATTAACTCCTTGGTAGCTAAGGCCTTATGGAGCCATCCTTGTCTAAACACAATTATTACTCTAAAATTACAGTGGACATAACATGTATGTCCTGCCATCCACAGGCAATGGGTTAAAAGTAGTGATTTATTTGCCTAGACTGTTATTCTGCTCTTTTAGTTGATTTTGAAGCAGTAGATTTATTAAATTTATACCTCTGTGGGTTGTGTAAAAATTGTTTAAAAAGAAAAACAATTGGATGCTGATGATAAGCTGGGCATGTAAGGTCATGTTTTAATTGAAGTTGTATGTCAGTATTCATTTAGCTTCATGATATAAATGAATAAATGAATAGGTAAATTATATATATATATATATATATATATATATATATATATATATATATATATATATATATATATTTATAAATAATATGTATATATATACACATATGAAATATGATATGCTGTCAATAGATAAGGACAGTAGAGTACTTATTTTGAAGGAAAGTACTAAGATACTGACAGGAAGGAGTAGTTTGCATAACAGAATTCAAAGACAGTAGCTATGCAAGTTCAGTTATGTACCTGTTGATATTAACAAAACACAGTAGTTCAAAGATGAAAAAGAAAAGACACCTTATTGGGGTTGTGATATCTTTCCATATCTGATACTTTTATGACCTGAGATCCAGTCTTTCATAGCTTAACTACTGAAATTTTGTACTAACGTTGTGTTCAATTAGGTAAAGTCCTATGTATGAATAGAAAGAATTGAGTAAGTAAATAACTAAACTAAATTAGATGTTTTTTTTTTTTTATTATTATTATTATTCTTTTTCTGTCAGTCATTTTGAATTAGAAACATATGTTGTAGAATTAATTAACGTTAGCGACCTTTTTACCATTATTATTCGCAAGCATTTAAAAACTTACAACCATATTATTAACACTTGGATATGGGGGTCCACACTTTCATTACCAGTTTCTTATTGTTTAATTTTTATAACTGTATATTTTAGTGTCAAACCAGTCACACTGGAAACTGGTATGGAAAATGCCTCCGTAGGGTTCTCATGCTCCTAAGGTCGATATGCAGTAAACAAATGGCAACCTTGTACTAAGTTTTAATGATATGGATAATGCTGGCTTTGGAAATACAATACAAATAAAAATAGTACTAATCCTAGTCATCTTCAGATTGATACCGAGCTTTAACTTGTGACACATGATCTTTGGGTTTAATGCTTTTCTCAGTGATTGTTTTTTATGATTATTCAATGCTCATAATACTTTATTATCTTTGGGGCTGAAGTTCCCTTGGCAAAGTACTTTTTTACGAATAATGGTTATGCATTATTCATATACCTGTATTTGGTGATTTGTCTTTGCGACCTGTACATATGATTAATTAACCTTTGAACTCTATTGAGTTGGAATTATAGGGTGTCCACGTAAAGATCTTTGATTTTACATATCATAAATAGATATGATGTATCTGCTAAGCAACATTAGGATTTTATTTTACTAGATATTTTTTCTGCCATAGTTTTGATTGATTAATAATTAATAAATGTACACACTGCTGAATGAGACGTTTTGTTACTTAATACTTTTATGTATTAAATTATGAGGAAAACTTTTGAAGAATGATTTTTCAAAAGAGTAAATTAAGCTCTCTTCCTTTTTTTTGGCTTGTTCAGAGCATTTCTGACTTGCATTTCGTAGGTGTATAAATCACACTTTGTTAATAGATTAGTTTGATTTTGTAATCATTTGGTTTGCATATATTATGCAAGTCCTATGTAGCAGAAAGTACAACATTAATGCAATAAAATGATTTACAGAAGCTTTTTGTTTTATGCGCCCACTATATTTTTCATTTGCAAGAACTGTATTTTTAATAAGATTTTTTGGCATAAAATAAGGGTCAAAAAGTGTATATACTCTATATTTGTGTGCTATATCTGATATATAAAATTACCTTTAAAATTTTCTGATTACTTGAGATAGTCCTTCACTGGTTACCTTTTGTGGTTTATCAAGAGGTATGTAACTTCTAACTACATAGGAGTACTTTCTCCTAAATGTGAAGTTGCCTTATTTTGTTGCACTCTAATCACATTGTAATACACCAAATAAAAGTCCTTTGAAAGAAGGCACTATCCAAGTTCTTTAGAGGTTGGAAATTTGGGATGTAAAGTTGATCGGTGATATAATTTTCTCAGGCATATAATACATAAAAAATAATATATTAGAGCACTGCCAATGGTGTCAGAATAGAAAAGACAGAAACAATATTTTACATTCTCTGTATATAGAGATACTGTCATGGCACAAGTGTGGTCTTATCCTGCCTTTTACTACAATGCCAGTATCAGTGTCTCAGTTACTGTTGGAAATATTTCAGTGGTACAAACACAGTTGTAAATGGGTACTGCTTAGAGGGAGCCCAAGGTGTAATTAGAATCAACGCTGGAAGTCCCTTTGGAATTCTGTTATCACTTAATAATTTGCTGTAAGGTGGATGACTATAAAATGCTAAGAAAAAGAGCAAGTTAGTTAGGACCTTTACTTCTAAATAAATAAAAAAAATAATAAACACATCCTTTACTATTCTGATAGTCATCTTTTATTACCCAAATTAATCATTTTCCAGTATATCAAATTTATATTGCATGGGTGCCTTACAAGATTGTCCCATATTGTTTGCCTTCTCTGCATAATTGTTAAAAAAATTTACCTACGTTATGAATGACTAAACAAGTTCTAGCAGGTGAGGTTCTAAAACAGGATGCATTTGTTTGGTATCATTAAAAAAAACATGAAGGTTGTAAAAATTTAATCTGATCATTTGCAACTGAATTTATCCCTTCATTTTGCTAGATTTATGGAATCGCTCTTTCTCTGCCTGTCTGTCTGTCTTCAACGTTGCATATATTATGAGTATTCAGTTGAACTACGTCCTATAACTTCAGGCTGATTAAGAAAAAAAGGTAATTGAAACTTCAGTTTTCTCATGTAGTCTTTATTAATCAACATTATATAGCAGCATTTCTGAAAATATTGAGCTGAATAACAGGTAATCATGCACTCAAAAAATTAATTTCAAATAGAAGAATATATGTATAAACACCACACGACAAAGACATCAACATGGCTTTTATATTTATCATCTTTCAAGGGCCTTAGTCTAATAAGCATAATAACATGGTCATTATAAAACCCACTGCCAAATGCTCCATGGGTTTAATACTGTATTAACACAACATGGACATAAATCATACACAGAGATATTCCTAATTCCTTACCTTTATATATGACATGGCTTGAAAACTTCCATAACAACAGCAGTAACACAAACATACATGTACATCAGTTTTCCTTTTTAAATCTTCATTATGACAGAAACAAGACTCATATACATTTATTAGTATCACATAGCTTTGCATGTGTACTCTGTGAAGCTGGATGTCTACCTGGATATGTTCTTGCAAGTGTCATTAATTTGTTTTGCTTCTCAGAGAAGAAAGAGAAAAAAGAAAATACAAATCAAGCTAAAAAAAAAAAATCAAGTATGCATTCTAGACATTCCCTCCATCTATGTGTATTACTTTATATGTGTATGACTTTTTGGTTGTACTTGTAACTGCATACATGAGTGTGTGCATTGTGCAGAAAAGTACATTTGTGAAATAAAATAAACAACTTTGAGAAGATAAGGGACAAATAGTTGGCAATCCAAGTAAAATCTATGGGGAAGAGTAAAGATCAATTTCATCCTTATGTAGATGTGGTGTAATTTCATCCTTGGCATGATGAAAAACATTTTATAATAGTGTTCCAAAGAAAGCATTTAACTGTGGAGTTTCCATAGTCTGGTAAAAGCAATTTTGATACAAATAAAATAAAGGACTGAACACTAACTGGGACAGTTGATTTGCTGATACCAGGAATGCATGTACTCATGCATTTTTATTAATTTTGTTTATGCATACAGAAGTACTCAGTCAACAATTAATTTCAATTAATTTCTGATAGGCCTAGTATTTGATTCATTGGTGACCAAGTGCTTGTGAAACCACCTATGTGCCCACCCCTCAAAACAAGAAAAAAATAATAATAACACTGGAATTTGTGTATATATCTCACACCAATCAGTTGAATGTTTTAAAATTTCATGTTATACTCAAGTTACAATTTCCAGTGGAAGAACATGACCCTCAATATTCTGCATCTCTTTTATTCTCCTAGTCACAAAAATACATTAAAGATATCACTTTTTAAGGGAATATTGCATGCAACTCATTTCCCATGCAATTTTAACTCAATATCAACCTGAGTTTATGTAGTTGCTTGTATCTTCAGTATTTCATCCACTAGTTTCATATATATACAGATTATGTATTTAGGAATGTTGGATGAAAATAATAGTGAGATCACTAGCTTATTGAATTACATTTCTATCAAACAATATTATAGAAAAACACATTATAACAATTTCAACAACAATTCTCTAACTAGATCAAAATAAGATATTATAACTTAAAATATACATGACATATTTCAATTTATGAAAAGTGATGGCAAATCATGTAAAATAACTGACCACAACATAACACATATATAAAATGCTGCCTTTAGCGAAAAGACCATTCTGCGTAATGATCCTGACTTGTACGTATACCCATCTGACCTTACAATTTCATCTAAAATGCAGACAGGATCTCCAGCAAATGTCAGTATACCAATTTTCAAGTAACTTCAAAGTGCTGATCTCATTACTTAGCATTAAAAAGGAAGTTCTTATTCTATTTTCTTGAATATTCTTATTCTTATAAAATCTATCTTTATCACAATATACACAGATATTCTATACTTATTCTGACATCTGCACATACTCTCCAGTTTGGTAAATGGGAATGTATCATTTGTAGTACTGAGGATATAGGCATATGCTTCTGTTAATTACAGACAGATATCTGCTTGAAAATATTCCTGGAAGAAAAGACCTCCATCAGTCTGGTTCTACTTGTAAAAATTGACCTGAGATACCAGCTGCTTTTTATATATATTTTGAGATAAGAAGAAAATAAAATGAAAAGTAAAAAACAACGAGGAAAGAACAGTTTGATCAATTACCAAGAAGGTAATTGTAACACTTGCACATAGAAACACACACACATATTTATTATGCTTAGTTACCATGGATCATTAGTAGAATTTCAAAAAGTATGTCTAAGATATTGAAAAAAAAACTATAAAATTAATCATAAACCTAAGTCTACATACATCATTTATACTTCAAAGTTCTACATTAATCAGTAAAACTTCTAAATCATAACACAAACAATAAAACTTCAAATACTTAATGTTCTAAACAAACAAATGTGCTAGAGATCAAAGGTCATATAACACTAAGGTAAAGTATTGTGGTGAAAGGGGTTTAAAGAAGTTCTTTATTAAAACAAAATGTCTTAAGTTTCAATGGTCATTTGGAATAGTATGGTAGTAAAAGGAGTAGAAAAAGGGGAAGTAAATAGAGTAAGATATGAATTGATAGGAGAAAAAGGGTGAAGGATAAAGGGTGATTAGACAGGTTGGGGAGTTGAGGAAGAGAGGATGAGTAAGGAAACTTCAAAATAATGCAGTGATCAGTAAAACTTTAAAAATCATATCATATATCACCTACAAATACACATGGACGGAAGAAACAGCTGCAAAATAGCTTTAACTGCACCATGTACAGATGGGAGCTGCATGTAATTGTTCAAAAAGGAGATAAGTCACTTAATTTTAGTATGATCTACAGCTACATGCTTCAAAATTAACAAAGCAAGTCATGAGTCAAACACCATAACACAACATAATGAAGTCTGAATATCAAACACGACATAGCAAAATCACATCAAATCACAATATCCGGAAAAATTGTGTTGCTATTTTTCCCACATTAAATTATCCTCTATTCATATTTAACAAGCAAAATATCAGAACTTGATATCTATGCTTAGATCCTTAATGCTGTTTTATAAATTTAGGCTAAGCATGTTTTTTTCCTTTTTGACTGAATAGCAATATCTTTTTACCATCTTTTTTATACACCAACAAGACAAGAAAACTAAATACAGACTCCTCATCTAAAAAAAAACTGATACAACATATAGTGGTATCTATACAAATTTAACCATTCCTATCCTATTCACATTATGTCGTTACAGAATTTGTTAAACAGTATATAGTTTCCTCAATTATAAAGCACTAATGTATATAACAATTAATAATCATATAGAATGCAAACAAACACCTTCCACATCTCATCAGCACATTATGCAAGGAATACCAAGCTTAAAAAATAGGGGAGTAAAGTATTTGTGGGGACAATCAACAAAATTTCAAACCAATAATATAATACATTTTGAAAGAACTCATTACCCACAAAACAT
>NC_091575.1:28532792-28540292 GCF_042767895.1 Penaeus vannamei
TAACAACAACAACAACAACTATCATGATAATAATAATAATAATGATAATAATAATAATAATAATAATAATAATAATAATAATAATAATAACAGTAATAATGATAATAATAACAACAAAAGCAATCATGATAATAATAATAATAATAATAATGATAATAATAATAATAATCATGATGATACCAATGATAATGATAACAATAACAATGACAATAATAATAACCATGATGATAATAATAATAATAACAATGATGATGATAAAGTAATAGCAATAACAATTATCTATTAACAGAGAAAACAACAGCTACTCTCATCACAACAACAGTAGTAATAAACGTGATAATAATAATCGTAGCTAAAATAATCGTATCTAAAGAAAAGATAAGGGTACCATTCAACATAATACTTGACAAGAATCAAGTAGCAAAAGAATTTTCTTGTTTGATTGAACTACGCATTGACAGAGATATTTCTCTATTAAAGACTCATCACATATCAAGTAATGTATTAAAGAATGTGCCCCTCTTTGGTTTAAGCGCAGCACCCGTCACATTTAAGAAGGAAATAGTTAAAGAATGTTTCCTTGTTTGATTTAAGCGCGCGAGAACACTGCTCTCCGCGGCGATCGTCCCATTTCAAAGAATCAGAATGACTTCATCAGCCAAGAACCAGTTAGGGGACGTGTTCCCATTTGATTTTAGCTCAACAGCCATCCCATTTGAAAGAATGAGCGAGTTAAAGAATCTATTCGCATTTGACTTTAGCGCGCATGGGCAGAGGCTCGGGGAGTCACGTGACGCGATCCCTGCATTGATTGGCCGACTTTCGCGCATGCGCAAGGCCCATTGAGAGCCAGAGCGGTTTACGCCATTTTGGTGCGAGTCCTGTTGTTCAGTGTCGTGGTGATCGGCTTGTATCCAAGCCATCTCTGCATGTGGGTCACTAAGAGGATTATATATTAGTGTAACAATGAGTACTAACGCCAACAACACCAGCAAGGTGTCTACAACGGATAGGGTCATCAAAAGTAAGTACGGATGATATTCTCGATAGCGAAGACTATTCCTCTCCCTCTCTCCCCTATCAATGGCGGCAAAACGTCACCTCGATAAGTTTACTCGCCTCTTTCGGGTCGTGGAATCGAGTGGAATGCCAACAGCGTCGTGAAAAGGGTCTTGTGTAATGTCTGTGTGAGAACCGTGGTGGATTTTCGTGCATTCATCGCTTTAGGGCAACGTAAGAGCGGATAAATATTTTGTCGTCTGCTTGGCATTCCTATCGAAATTTCGTCTGCTACTTCCCCAGCTGTTGATCTGTCAGGCGGATCGGGACGAAAACCGTGGTCGTTTTCGCCCCGTTCATCCCCTGGGAAGTCGTCGGGGTAGAGTCTGTCGGGGGTCGTGGGTGGTCGTTTTAGAAAGGCCAAGGAGCAGGTCGTCGTCGTCGTCTTGGGCTCGGGAACGACACTTGTTTTGGTTCTTCTGTTCTTGACATCAAATGGAGGTCACTGGTGTTGATTGTCGCTGAGGGGATGGGGAATACCAGTACTATATTCATTCATACGTTTGCTTGATTACACTTCATTCTGGGATGGGCGTCGTGTGTAACATTTTAGAGGTGGTGGGCGTGGTTTGTAGTGGTTTCAAGTGCGTTACGACCACTCATTCGTTGTTAAAAAATAGGATGGGGGAAGAGGGAGAAAGACACTTATCAGCAACATCAGTAACGCTTAAGTAATGCGGGAATACCAGGCAAACTCGCTTAGAACTTTTCCTTGGAGTATGTTGTCGTGGTATGTTTTGTGGTGTTCGGTCCACAAACTATCTTGGGAGTGGAAAGTGTAACACGACACGACACGGGGAGCTTGTAACGACCCCTGTAACAAGGCCGGATTCACATGTTAGGCTGCCATACGAAAGGGGAATTTCCCAGATGTCTAAACAAGTAGATTTCTTCAACCGAATGTGCCTTTGTTATTATGTAACACGGTATTGATAACGATTTTTTTTTTATAAAACGAGTTTAGTGTTTCTGAATTTCGGTTTTGAATTCGAGCAAGGGCAGGGTTGGTAACGTTTGATTTCGATCTTGGCTCTGTAGATAAACGTTTGAACATTGTTGATATTTGAACTCCGATATGAAAAAAAACTACATCTGGTGACCTCCTGTCGACTTCGTGCTAGAAGGACACAAGTAGTCGCGGCACCTGATGTTTTCCCAAGCCTGGATCCTCCCAAGGTTTTCATTCATGTAAATTTATGTATATATACATTCACCCTACGCCCTCCCCCCACCCCTCTTGCTCCATTTCTTACGTCGGATTGACATGGAAACCTATCGTCAGGTTTTTATTTGAAAGCCAAAACAGAAAGATATGATGCATATTTTGAATTTAGGGCCTGTGAATATTTTGGTGTAGTGTTTTATTTCGCCTGTCAATGAGAAATAACGAATAGGGTAAGATATTTATATCGCGGGTGGTATTTGATGGCGTGATTGGGTTTTAACTGATTTTTCATCGTTTTGGGAGAATTTAGGGTTTGTTATTTAACAGTGGTCGATTTTCAACGATTTTGGTACGAAAGTGCGTAGGTTGCTGGTTAAGGCTTTTTTTATTTTGCAATTTTCATTTGGTTATCGTCGCGTATGTTGTTGTCTAGAATAAGTCGGTGGAACGTCTGATATGCCATATCTTCTCCCTTCGTATCTGGTCTTGCCTAATCACAGTCCTATACCCCTCACTCTCTCTCTCACTCTCTCTCTCACTCTCTCTCTCACTCTCTCACTCTCTCTCACTCTCTCTCTCACTCTCTCTCTCTCTCTCTCTCTCTCTCTCTCTCTCTCTCTCTCTCTCTCCCCCTCTCCCTCTCCCTCTCTTTTACCATGCCTGCATTTTCCTTGTCGCCCTTACCGTTGTTCCCTCTTGCCATCTCGACTCCTTATTCCTTATAGCTCCTTAATCATCCCCTTTTTCTTATCCACTTCAACTTCGTGTTATTTTCTTGTTCTTCATTCACTTTCTCTTTTGATATCCTGCATTCACTTTCCAGACTCTTCCCTTCGTCTTCCTCATTTTTTCCATGTGCACTGCTTTCTCTCTCTTTTTTTTCTCGTCCATTTTCTCCTCCTCCGGTTCGTTATTCCCCTTCATCATCTCCGCCGGTTTGACCTCCCTCTTCTCTCCTCCTCCTCCTCCCCCTTTTCGGTCTCCTCCTCCTCATTCTCCCCCTTTTCCCTCTCCTCCTCCTCATTCTCCCCCTTTTCCCTCTCCTCCTCCTCATTCTCCCCCTTTTCTCTCTCCTCCTCCTCATTCTCCCCCTCTTCCTTCTCCTTCTCATTCTCCCCCTCTCCCACCTCTTCCTTCTCATTCTCATTCTCCCCCTCTTCCACCTCTTCCTTCTCCTCCTTTTCTTTCCCTTCCTCGTCATCATCCTATCCTTCAGCCTTTCCCTTTCCCCTCGTCGTCGCCCCCACCCCTCGGTCTTTCTTTTTCTGTTTCTCGTCTCCTTTTTCTATCATTTCTTCTCCCATAGCCTTTTACCCTTCCTATCTCCCACGTTCACCCCTCTTCTCCTATCTTACTCCCTCGCTGCATCCTTCTCCCCTTTCCCCTCGCTTGATTCACCTTTCTCCTCCTCATCTTCTTCACTTGCTTCACCCTTCTCCTCTTCTCCCTTACTTGCTTCATCCTTCTCTTCATCTCCTTCCTTCGCTTCACCCTTCTCCTCCTCATCTCCCTCCCTCACTTCACCCTTCTCCTCCTCATCTCCCTCCCTCACTTCACCCTTCTCCTCCTCATCTCCCTCCCTCACTTCACCCTTCTCCTCCTCATCTCCCTCCCTCACTTCACCCTTCTCCTCCTCTCCTCCCTCTCTTACTTCACCCTTCTCTTCCTCTCCTCCCTCTCTTACTTCACCCTTCTCATCTTCCTCCCTCACTTCACCCTTCTCCTCCTCTCCTCCCTCTCATACCTCACCCTTCTCCTCGTCTTCCTCCCTCTTTCACCTTTCCCTATTATAATCTTCCAGTCACTTTCCCTCCCTCTTCTCCTTTAAGTCGAGAATTTGCTCAAGAGGAGGAGTAGGAGAAGGAGGAGGTTGAACTTTTGAGGTGTTGAACTGGAGCTCAGTGTGCAACATGGGCAGCTTTCATGCGGTCGCCGTGTCCTCCAGTGCATTATGTTGCCCGTATTGTACTTACATCATTCATAAGAGCGTTCCCCTCCCCCCACCCCCCCCACCCCTCCTCTTCTCATTGTGAATTACGATTTGCGTGTCCTTTCCCTGTCATTCTTGTCACCCCCACGTCCTTTTATCCTCGCCATCCGCCTCCTCCCTCCCCTCCCTCATTCACCCTTGCCATTCGTCTCCCCTACCTCCTTCATCCTCGCCCTCCCTCCTCCTAAATCCTCGCCCCCTCCCTCCTTCATCCTTGCCCACCCCCTCCTCCTACATCCTCGCCATTCGTCTCCCCTCCCTCCTTCCTCCTTTCCCCCCTCCTCCTACATCCTCGCCCCCCCTTCCTCCTACATCCTCCCCCCCCCCCCCTCCTACATCCTCGCCCTCCCCTCCTCCTACATCCTCGCCATTCTTCTCCCCTTCCTCCTACATCCTCGCCATTCTTCTCCCCTTCCTCCTACATCCTCGCCATTCTTCTCCCCTTCCTCCTACATCCTCGCCATTCTTCTCCCCTTCCTCCTACATCCTCGCCATTCTTCTCCCCTTCCTCCTATATCCTCGCCCCTCCTATCCTCCTACATCCTCGCCCCCCCCTCCTCCTACATCCTTGCCCACCCCCTCCTCCTACATCCTCGCCCTCCCCTCCTCCTACATCCTCGCCCTCCCCTCCTCCTACATCCTCGCCCTCCCCTCCCCCTACATCCTCGCCCTCCCCTCCCCCTCCCTCCTCGCCCTCCCCCCCTCCCACCTCCTCCCCCTTCGTCTCCCCTCCCTCCTTCCTCCATTCCCCCCTCCTCCTTCATCCTCGCCCTCCTATCCTTCATCCTTGCCCACCCCCTCCTCCTACATCCTCGCCATTCGTCTCCCCTTCCTCCTACATCCTCGCCCTCCCCTCCTCCTCCTCCATCCTTGCCATCCGTCTCCCTTTCTTGTTTTGATTTTGCTCTCGGTGGACGCCCAGCCAGCACTCCTGCGGCAGCGAAGCGAGTGTTCCAGCGGCGAGCGGTGGCACATTTTCGCCGCGAGGAAAATCTCCCAAGAGTGCGGTCGGTTATGAAAGGGACGAGAGGCGGAGAGGAGAGGAGAGGAGAGAGGGGGGAGGGGGAGGAGATACCGAGAGAGGGAAGGGGTAAGAGAGAGGGGGGGAGAAGGGAGGGGGAGGAGATAGCGAGGGAGGGAAGGGGTAAGAGAGAGAGAGAGAGGGGGGGGGGAGGGGGAGGAGACACCAAGGGAGGGAAGGGGTAAGAGAGAGAGAGAGAGAAGGGAGGGGGAGGAGATACCGAAGAGGGAAGGGGTAAGAGAGAGAGAAGGGAGGGGGAGGAGACACCAAGGAGGGAAGGGGTAGAAGGAGTGGAGGGGGAGGAGACACCAAGGAAGGGAGGGAGGGAGGGGGTAGAGGAGGAGGGGGTGGCGGGAGCGGGGAGCACCTTTGATCTTCGAGTTCCTGCCAGGTGGTGAGAATCTGTAGAGTTGAGGAGATCCATCAGTGGCACTCTCTTCTGGGCCTTTGATCCACTTTGGGCGTGATGGTGGAGAACCTTTCTGTCGCGGGCAATATAACCTGCCTGTCTGCGCGCTCGGGGGCGTGTACGTCGGGGTTTTGACAGGTCTCTGTCTGTCTCTGTGTGTGTCTCCTCCCCCCCCCCTCTCTCTCTCTCTCTCTCTCTCTCTCTCTCTCTCTCTCTCTCTCTCTCTCTCTCTCTCTCTCTCTCTCTCTCTCTCTCTCTCTCTCTCTCTCTCTCTCTCTCTCTCTCTCCCTCCCTCCCCCTCTCTCCCCCCCTCCCCGGGACAATGAAATCATTTTCTTCGCCTTTTGAAGGTGTACTCGGGTTAGGATCTGCTTTAATTGGGGGGAGGGAGGGAGGGGGGGGAGATGCGACACGCCCGCGAATGTTTTTGAATTTAACGACAGCAATATCTCGGCTCAACCCCGCGCTAAACGTCGCCGAGAAGTAACTATAAAACGGGTGTTTATACATATAACACGCTTTAACTCCAACGGGATGGAAGGCACTGACAGTAACCTCGTCACCTTATTTACGAACGCGAGAGACAACCGAGGCGATCTTGGCGAATCCCGTCCCTTCTCTCGAGTGTGTTTACACGGCAGCGACACGTGGACGAGAGAGAGAGGCAGGCTCAGCGCTGTCTGTGTGAGGAGAGGACTTGTTTTGTGCGCCGATCGTAGGCTATGGGAGGAGCTGTAACGTGTGTATAAAAGAACAGCGGTAATATGGGGGGAAGAGATTATGCTAAGCCACTTATCTGGGTACGAAAGCTTTCGAAGTGCCACGAGGACGGGGCTTAAAAACGCTTTTGGTAATTCTATTTGTAAGATTTTTTTTGTGTGCGTGTCTGTGTGTGTCTCTCTCTCTATCTCGGTCTCTGTGTCTGTGTGTCTGTCTATCTATCTATCTATCTATCTATCTATCTATCTATCTATCCATATTTGTCATCCTCGTGCTTCCCTCGACTCGGGTAAACACACTAGAAGCCGAACATCCATGTCATGACAACGTACGCGTCGGTTCGATCCAGTCAATCAAGCTGTGCTTTTGGCCAGCTTTCTGTCGTTGGTCGGGAGGTAAGCCGCTTTAGGATTTCAACCTAGGGTTTTGCTTGCGGGCGGACAGGTGGTAGCTGCTTTAAACGCGCCTCGGAACACGGGAGGTACAGGGGAGCCGAGAAAGTGCGATCCGAACGTCCCGTGGATATGTCAGAGGATGCCAGGATGTATTTCCCGAATAAGACGGAGTTTTTAGGGGGAATAAATGCATGGATGAATTAGCTAAATGGATGAGTAAATAACAACAAAAAACGTATAGAACGATTGATGAATTATGCGTTCCTCACATAATTTACCTATCGCTACTCACCGTTACTCGCCAAATCTCGTTAATTCACGGCGCAAGCACAGGAAGGCGAGAAGGCGAGAAAGAAAACAGCACGGGTCACGGGCGAAGGGTTCATAGTATGATCGCCACTGGGAGCAGCAATCAATAACGCTACTCGCTTGCCAGTCTCAAACTCACCTGTGGCAGGTAATTACTTTACCCTTCAACAGGCGACCAGCACAATCACTGCAGGCTTTTGCTGTGTGGGAGATGTGGGGGGGGGGGGAGGACAGGGAGAAGAAGGGGTGGGAGATGAGGGGGAAGGATAGGGAGAGGGAGAGGGAGGGAGTGGGAAGATGAGGGGGAAGGATAGGGAGAGGGAGGGATGGGAGATGAGGGGGAAGGATAGGGAGAGGGAGGTGATGGGAGATGAGGGGGAAGGACAGGGAGAGGGAGGGGTGGGAGATGAGGGGGAAGGATAGGGAGAGGGG
>NC_091575.1:28542792-28547792 GCF_042767895.1 Penaeus vannamei
CACTGCGGCATGTCTCACCTCGGGGAAATGGCTGAGGAAAGGCGAGAGGGGAGGTGGAGGTGGAGGTGAAAGGGGGGGGGTGAGGGTGAGGGGGTGGAGATGAGGGTGGGGTGGGTTGGTGGAGATGAGGGTGGGGGGTGGTGATGGTGGGGTGGTTGTGAGATGAGGGTGGGTGGTGAGATGAGGTGGGGTTTGGTGGTGGATGAGGGTGGGGTTGGTGGTGGGGATGAGATGGGGTTGGTGGTGGAGATGAGGGTGGGGGTGTTGGAGGATGAGGGTAGGGGGTTGGGTGGTGATGAGGGTGGGGTGGGGGTTGGTGGTGATGAGGGTGGGGTAGGGGGTAGTGGTGGAGATGAGGGTGGGGGTTGAGTGGTGGAGGTGAGGGTGGGGGATGGTGGAGTTCAAGAAGGGGGTAGGAGGAAGGAAGATTAGGAAATAAAGGAAGCGGTAGAGATGGAGCAGGAGGAGGCAGAAAAGGGGGAAATTTTGGAAAATGAAGAACAGGATGAATGGAGGGAGTGGTCAATAATAGCAATGATGTGACGAAGTCGAGGAAAATATAAGTAATAACCAGTGGAAGAGTCGAACACTGGCAGGAGAGGAGGAGGAGGAGGAGAGAATGGGGGAGGGGGGAGGGGGGGGGAGACGTGCATGCGGGCGGGGCAAATCGGGATTTTTATGGGGATGGTGGAGGTGGAAATTGGGGAACAAAAAAAAAATAGAAACTAATCAAAAGTTTCCTGTAATGCCACCCTTACGTATGCTGGGATAATTTATTGTTATTGTCAGTTTTTTTTTTTTTTCTTTTCTTTTTCATTCCTTTTTCACTATTTTCCCGTTTCCTTCCACTTTTCCATTATTTCCACTTTCCTTCTATTTTCCTCCTCCTCCTCTCTCTCTCAATATTTTCACTCCTTTTTGTCTTTAATTTCCCCTTCTTTTCTTCATCTGTTCCCCCTTCCCCCCAGTGCTTTACGGCTCGTTCTTTGAGGAGGTAATATATCCTGCAACGAGTTCAGACTACAAGGTTGCTCGGTCGGGTAATTGCGGGAGGAATTGCAGGCGGGGGTTGCAAGCAGCGGCATCTCCACGCACGCGTATGGAAAGAGCTGGGTTTTTTTATTGTGATTTGTGCTAATTGGTTGTGTTGCATACGTCCGGGCGTGGCATGGGTTGTGATTTGATTGTTTTGGGGAAGGGGTCCTGTTTAGTAAGCTACGTATTGTTATATATGATTTTTTTTTTTTTTGTATGATTGGCTTTGTGGAATTATGATAGAAAGGGTGGTTGGTTGTATTAATATCGGTGTTGTGTAGTTTTCGACGTCGGGGGCGTCCTTTTCGATCGGCGGCGGGGTCTACTCGCTCGATCCAAGGAAGGAATTGGAACGACACCTCTCTGGGCGTGGAAATGGTCCGTTAACTGCCGGTTCTAGCTCGATTTTAGCTCCGTGTCGTACGGAATAAATTTCGTCGGTGGAGAACATGTTGACACTTCAATTCGTGGAAAGGACGAATGAATCTGTTGTCGAGACCGTAAACACGGGGATGCTCGCCTGGCCGTAAGGTATACACGCCCAATATGTTTTGGAAATTCTTCTTCTGCTGGGGTTTCCCGCGTTGTGAAGACGTGTGGTCGGGTGGCTCGCCCTTGTGTGCGGGAAGCGAGTGGACTGACTGCTCGTTCTGGGTAGTCTAATGGGGATTCGTTTTGTCTTGCGGAGGGAACTGCTTGTTACGTGTCGACTAGAATGATGACTCGGGGTTTCTATTATTAAGTTTGAAGTATTGGTTGCGAGAATGACTCGGGTTTCTGTTACTTATTAAATTAACTATTGGTTCCCGTGGATCAAGTAGTTCGACTCGAATTCTATTTACCTTTTTTGATGTATCTGTTGGTTGTTAGTAATTAAGTTTCTTTTGTTGTATGGTAATTGCTAAGTAGGGTTTTCCGTCCATTGGTGACTTGGGCGGGAGGGCGTTTGCTGTCATGTATTGGGTGGGGTGAGACGTTAACCCTTAGGTAAGAACATGAAATGATAACCAAAGCACAGCTGTGAACACCAGGTAGTGATTAAAACTGCGACGCATTTCGGCATTTGGATCCAAGTCCGAGAGTAAGTGGGTAGAACTTGAAGAAGTCAAGGGTAATGTTGGGAGTGAGTCCTGTTCATGTTATTTTGTAAAAACTTCTCTTTCATGGCAGAACGAATGTTGAAATTGTGTGAAATTTTGAGTACTTGTTTTTTTTTTTTCTTGCATTTTGTAATGTTTTTTTTTTCTCCCCGGCATATGGGATTATTTGCGAAATAATTTTTTTAGTGGTTCGTAAAAAAGGACGCAAGTTTTACAGTATAAAGGTTACCCATAAAAATGCTTGCGTGACCACGTTTTATGCCAATTGGGTTGCGATTCTCGGGGTAATACCTCAGCTAGTCGGGTATGACGCGCACACACGCACGCACATGTGTTTGTGTGTGTCTAGTCCTAAAATCTGTTCAGGTTTATATGGTATATACATATTATCCCACCGAGTTCGTAGGGGGGAAGCTAGAAATAAGAGGAAAATGCTATTTTATGATCGTTTATAATCTGCACGTAAAGTTCGTCCCATAAGGAGTGTGAATCGCTTGTGTAATGTTCATTTGGCAAATGCCTTTTCCCGCTGGCGTTCATATTTACATTATGCACCTGAGACCCATTACGTCATGAGGCGGTGTAATGCGTACAACGTACAGCCTCCGCTTTCCATAATTGCCCCAATTTTGCTTGTGTGTGTATGTGGCGGGTGTGTGTGTGTATGTATGTATGTATTTGTGTTTGAGGGGGGGGGGTGCTTGTGTGTGTTTTTCGCGTGAATGTGTGTGTGTGTGCGTGTTCGTGTGTGTGCGTGCATGCGTGTTCGAGGGGGTGCGATTTTAAATGTTATTGGATAATGTTTTAATTTAGTTTATTTTAGGGGATGGTTGCGGTTTTAAATGTTTCACTTTTTATCACTTTTGTTAACTAATGTTTTGAATGTTACTGGAAAAAAATGTTCCGCAGGTGGTGGTTTTTAAACGTTCAAGACCAATAATTTATCAGCTCGTCCTTGGTGGTCGTGGTCGTAATTTTAGGTTATTAAATGATGCTTGTCTTCTTGAAATTTATGAAATCTTGTGAAACGGGTTGGAAGGTTTGATATTTTGTAAGTGGGTTGCGTGGATTTCTTTTTTGTATGCATATAGGTGTAAGCTTGCTCATTTCTGCATATAACACGCAATCCCCCCAGCCGGTCTCTCTCTCTTTCTCTCTCTCTCTCTCTCTCTATCTTTCTCTCTCTCTCTCTCTCTCTATCTTTCTCTCTCTCTCTCTCTCTCTATCTATCTATCTTTCTCTGTCTCTCTATCTATCTCTCTTTCTCTGTCTCTCTATCTATCTCTCTTTCTCTGTCTCTCTATCTATCTCTCTTTCTCTGTCTCTCTATCTATCTCTCTTTCTCTGTCTCTCTATCTATCTCTCTTTCTCTGTCTCTCTATCTATCTATCTATCTCTGTCTCTCTATCTATCTATCTATCTCTGTCTCTCTATCTATCTATCTATCTCTGTCTCTCTATCTATCTATCTATCTCTGTCTATCTATCTCTGTCTATCTATCTATTTCTCTATCTCTCTATCTATCTATCTCTATCTCTCTCTCTCTCTCTCTCTCTCTCTCTCTCTCTCTCTCTCTCTCTCTCTCTCTCTCTCGTCTGTCTCTCCTTCTGTCTGTCTGGCTATTATTACTCATATGCTGGTTACTCTGAAGCATGAAGAGTGACCCACCCACCCACTCACCCACCCACTCACACCTACACGCACACACACTTGTTTACTTTAATTTATTGAAAGAACTCGTACACACACACACACACACACACACACTTACACGCGCCTACAAGAAATACCAACAGAAGCCTACATATGATCCATAATTGATAATGTGAAAGTGCAGCTGCATAACACGAAACATATTAGCAAAGGCCAAGACACTCTGGGAGCGAGCTTGCAACTGCACGCTCGCAACTGCACGCTGGTTGGACGTCGGCTCTTGTTACTATAATTGTTTAGTTCTAATTATATTCAACAATTTAATTTTGCATGGCCCCGTTGTGCGAGTTTGTGTTTTGTTTTGTTTGTGCCTGTTTGTTGTTGGGTGTGCAAGAGGGATGGGGGTGGCTTGGCGTGCGTTGGGGTGTATGTTGGTGTGTGTTGTGTTTGTGTGTATGTATACTTGCGTGTTGTGTTTGTGTGTATGTATACTTGTGTGTTGTGTTTGTGTGTGTGTGTTGTGTTTGTGTGTATGTATACTTGTGTGTTGTATTTGTGTGTATGTATACTTGTGTGTTGTGTTTGTGTGTATGTATACTTGTGTGTTGTGTTTGTGTGTATGTATGATTGTGTGTATGTATAATTGTGTGCGTGTACGTATGAGTATGAGTGTCTCAGGGTATATGTTGGTGTGTGTTATTTGTGTGTGTATAATTGTGTTCGTGCTGTATGTATGTATGTGTGTTGTATGTTTGAGTATTAATATATGTGTGCGTGTGTGTATGAGTATAAGGGTGCCATGGTGTATGTTGGTGTGTGTTGTTTGTGTGTATGTATGATTGCGGGCGTGTATGTATGAATATATGCCCGTGTGTACTTAGGTATGTGGCGCGCGTGTGTGTGTCTGTTCTAGAGGTAAATTATGCAAGGTCTCGTGCTTCCCTTTCGATTGATTGTGGCTCTACTCTGCTAAAGTGTCACGTGTCGAAGAGCGTTGCATTCGACTCTATTTGCATAGACTTTGGTAATTGGGTTACAACGCAACTGGCACGCAACCCGCTGGGCTTACTTACCTTTGATTTGTGTGTTCATGGCCAGTTAGGGAAGCGAAATGTGTGCTCCTTGACTTTTATTAGGGGGAGGATTTTTTTTTTTTTTTTTTTTTTTATTTTTTTTTTTTTTGGTCGAGATTTGAAGTTCTGTATTGCTTAA
>NC_091575.1:28557792-28580292 GCF_042767895.1 Penaeus vannamei
ACCTCTCTCTCCTCGTCTCTCCCTACGTCTTCATTAATATTAGCGATGCCAACTGTACCATCGCCGGCCCAACCATTGCTTTGTTTCACGAGCATCGGCACAGAGGTCTTTTTCGAGGGTGCAGGGGGGAGGAGGGGGCAGAGAGGCTGGTGGAGGTGGTGGGGGGGGGGGGAGGGTCTGGGGGAGACTTTTTTATTTATTTTCCTCTTGTTTGTTTTTTTCGTAATTGTTGTTGTTGATTAAAGGTTAGAGATGAGTTTTTTTTTTGATGTTGGTTATTGTAGTTGTTATTATGTAGTTGCTTTCGGGATGCCAGGGCCTGCGTCACAGGAGTCGGGTTATGGCGCGCGCCTTTTAATATTGATAAGAATGCATATGGATACTTGCTGATAAGGATGGGAGACGCGCACTTACGATATTTCTCTCTCTCTCTCTCTCTCTCTCTCTCTCTCTCTTTCTCTCTTTCTCTTTCTCTCTTTCTCTTTCTCTTTCTCTCTCTTTCTCTCTTTCTCTCTCCTCTCCCTCTCTCTCTCCCTCTCCCTCTCTCTTTCTCTCTTTCTCTCTCTCTCTCTCTCTCTCTCTCCCTCTCCCTCTCTCTCTCTCTCTCTCTGTATGTGTGTGTGTGTACGTTTTGTTATTTGTTGCAGTTGTTACTGGTTTTGTTATTACTTACGGCACTGTGCTGCTGGTACTGCTGCGGTTGCAACATTTGCTACTGCGATGGCTGATGCTGTTGCTGTAATGGTTGCTGTTTATAGTATTGTTGCTACTACGATAACAAGCGCTGATATCCACTTGAACTGCTGCTTATGTCGTTACTATTGCTATTACCATTACTATTTCTGCTGCTACTACTACTACTACTTTTTTTAAACGAGGCTTTGGGATTTTTTTCCCGTCACATTATTGGTGCCCAATAAAGGGGGGGGGGGGAGGGTTGAGTGCATTATTTTAGCCAATGGCACTCCTCCTTTCCTTCACCCTCCCCCCCTTCCCTTCACCCTCCCCCCCTTCCCTTCACCCTCCCCCCCTTCCCTTCACCCTCCCCCCTTCCCTTCACCTCCCTCCCCTCTTTCCCTTCACCTCCCTCCCCTCTTTCCCTTCACCTCCCTCCCCTCTTTCCCTTCACCTCCCTCCCCTCTTTCCCTTCACCTCCCTCCCCCCCTTCCCTTCACCTCCCTGCCCCCCTTCCCTTCTTTCTAGGGGATGGGGACAGTGAATAGAGAAATTGGATTGGAAGAGTAAGGAAGTTAGTGGAGGAAGGGGTAGGGGTCAGGGTATGGGGGTGAGCGAAGAGGAAGGATAAGAGGGGAGAAGGGGATAAGGGAGGGGAGAGAGGAAATGGATTAAAGGAAGGGGTGTGAGGGGAGACCGGCATAGAAAAAGAGGATAAAGGAGGAAAGAGGAAAGAAAGGAAAAGGTTGAAGTGAAAGTGGATAGAGGAGGAAGGGCTAAAAGGAAGAGGGGAAGGGCGATAAAGGGAGGAAAAAGGGGGAAAAGCAGGAAGGGAAGCTCTTCTTCGCCCATTTACACCGGGTGAAGTATAACAAGCTCCAGCATTGGCTCCATTTTCGTCTTCCTTTGGCATTTTCTTCCTGGAGACAACCACGTCGTCTCGTTCTGTGTTTGTTTATTGATTTCGTCCGTTGTTTACAGTTTGGAATTTGTTTTTAATGTATATATATTGTTTGTTTATATTCTCCTTTGCTTCTATTATTTTTAATGTATATATATATTGTTTTTTTTAATTCTCCTTTGCTTGTGCTTCTAGAAACGCGCGGGTGTTTAACAAGTGGTATTTCGTGCGAGTTATTTAGGTGTCCCCCCCCCCTAGCTGGGAAAACCAGAGCCGTATTTTGCTTTCGGTGTTATTTTGGGATAAATGATCGTTTGGCAGAGAATAAGAAAACGTGTGCGAATGTTTACATATTTATTTTCTGCGTTATTTGTGTAGCCCGCGCGAGGTCCTTGGTGTTTTGTGTATGGTTGTGAATCCTGCTATTTGCCCGCAACGCGACTGTGCGGGTGTATGTGCGAACAAGGTCTATGTAAGTACTTGTATAGACCTTGTGTGCGAATTGGTGTTGATGCGTACACGGATATTTCACCAGAAGGTATACATAACCCCCCCCCCCCCAACAATGGTGTATGTGCGAACAAGGTCTACATAAGTACTTGTATATACCTTGTGTGCGAATAGGTATTGATGCGTACGCGTATATTTCACCAGAAGGTATACATAACCCCCCACCCCACCCCAACAATGGTATGTATGTCGCCTTTGTATGTATCACGCGCTTTCGTGAGTCCAGCTCTGGCGGGGAAATCACATCACGGGGATCGCAAAGAAATTCCTCTCTCGGCGTGTGTGTGTGCAATGCGGTGTCACATTAATAGACCTTTATTCTCCACTTAAGGGGATGGTGTTGCTCGTTTCGGGAGAGTTTTGCCATCGCGAGTTCATCCCATAGGTGGCGTGGGCGACACGTTTGGTATCACGAGTCCATGGGTATTGTGCCTCGAGCCTTTTAAAAGTGTTCTTCTTGGTCGCCGTCGAGGTCGTCGTCTGGATATTGTGTTATGGTATTTGATTTTTTTTTTTTTTGTCACGGTCTAAGTATCTCGTGTGTGTTTCTGCCGCTTTCTCGCTCTCGTTCTCTCCCTCTCTGTCTCTCTCTCTCTCTCTCTCTCTCTCTCTCTCTCTCTCTCTCTCTCTCTCTCTCTCTCTCTCTCTCTCTCTCTCTCTCTCTCTCTCTCTCTCTTTCTCCCCCCTCCCTCTTTTCCCTATCCCACTCCCCTTTCCCGTTTACCCTAAACCCCTCTACTTTTTCCCTCCCCCCATGCCTCTCGTCTCTCTTCCTGGTGCGAGAAGACGCCAACAGAACGACTCGGCGGAGGTGCAGAGGACACGTGAAAGGCAGTTGTCCTGTTTTGGGTGTAGATTGTTGGAACACTAACAGAGGTAGGTGGCCAGGAGAGGGAGCGGAGGGAGGGAGCGGAGGGAGGGAGCGGAGGGAGGGAGCGGAGGGAGGGAGGGAGGGAGGGAGGGAGGGAGGGAGGGAGGGAGGGAGGGAGGGAGGGAGGGAGGAAGGGAGGGAGGAAGGGGGAGTGAAATTGGGGGGATGAGGGAAGGGGAAGGGGAAGGGGTGAGGGAGGGAGGAGGGAGACCGAAATTAGCGGGGGAGGGGGGGGTAAGAAGGGGAGGGGTGAGGGAGTAAGGAACGAAGGAAGGAGGGTGAAAATGGTGGGGGTTGGTGGAGAATGAGGGAGGGGGAGACTGGTTTTTAAAGTGATTAAGGAAGGGGGGAAGGCGGGGTTGACAGGGTCGTGCAGGAGAATAAGGTTGGGGGTTAGGCCAAGTGAGGGGGTGAGAGGAGAAGGGGAAACGGCGAAGGGGAGAGGGGGGGGGGGTACAAGGGAAAAGGCCAGGGGGTAGGGGAGACGGCGAGGAAGGAGGGGGGGGGGCATAGCTTTAAATGAACGTTGGCAAGAGGCGCCCAACCTTGATGTCTTATTGTGATATAAAGCTTGCCTGTACTGCTTGTAGCGAAGGTAGCCTCGGTCTCTGCACGCACGCAAGGAAGCAAGCAGGCAAGCAGGCGAGGAAGCAGATAATTTTTTTTTTTACACCTTTGGATTCTCTTGTCTCTCTTGTTTATTTTACGTCTGTTTATTTATTTACTTGACTGTTTTATTTATTTTGCATGTTTATTGATTTCCTTGTCTCTTTTGTCTATTTTATATCTGTTTATTTAGTGACTTGTTTTATTTTTTATAAATTCACTTGTCTCTTTTGATTATTTTGCATTGTTTATTTATATGACTTTTATTTATTTTACGTTTATTTCTTGACATTGTATTTTCTGTAAATTCACTTCTTTCTTATTTACTCTACATGTTTATTTATTGACGACTTTTATTTATCTGTATTTTTTTTACATCTTGGTATTCACTTGCTTTCTTCTTTTTTGTAAATAGAAGAATAAATAGGTAGATACGTAGAGAGAAGAAAGTAGACGAATTAATAGGCAAGCGGCGATGACATGACGTTGAAGAGATGCTCGCTCATGTCTGCGGCCGGGCAGGTTCATGTCACCGAAGCACGTGCTGGTATTACGGCTGGAATGACTAGGCGCGCTTTTTACTTAATAGATTTCTTTGGTAGATGCGGTATTTTTTGCGAGAGGTGAGTCAACGAAGAAGGCGGGGTCTAAGTTTTGATAGGAGGTATATATATATATATATATATATATATATATATATATATATATATATATATATATATATATATATATAAATTTTTTTATGAGGGAAAAGTAGAAGAGAAGTATGTGTATTATTGGTGTTGATTTTCTTGTATTGTTTTTGGAAAGTTATGGTTTTTGTTATGTGGCTGTGTTCGCTCACGTATCGTATGCTCACGCACGTCACGTATACTCACGCTCACGCTCCTTGTACTCACGCCCACGCCCCGTACACTCACGCCCACGCCCCGTACACTCACGCCCACGCCCCGTACACTCACGCCCACGCCCCGTACACTCACGCCCACGCCCCGTACACTCACGCCCACGCCCCGTACACTCACGCCCACGCCCCGTACACTCACGCCCACGCCCCGTACACTCACGCCCACGCCCCGTACACTCACGCCCACGCCCCGTACACTCACGCCCACGCCCCGTACACTCACGCCCACGCCCCGTACACTCACGCCCACACCCCGTACACTCACGCCCACACCCCGTACACTCACGCCCACACCCCGTACACTCACGCCCACACCCCGTACACTCACGCCCACTCCCCTTACACTCACGCCCACGCCCAGTACACTCACGCCCACGCCCAGTACACTCACACCCACGCCCACGCTCACACACGCGCTCACAGGCACGTTCACACACATGCGTACGCGCTCTTCAAGAAGTCGTAGAATTTCAGCCGGTGTGGCATTCTGCGGCAGCGCGCGGGGGTGAGTCAGGAACAGTGATGGGTTGAAGGTCATCCTCATCTTGGCGGTCACACTAGACACTTGGGAGACGACGACAGGAGGACCACACGTACAGGTGGTTGAGGGGGGTGGTTGAGGTGGGGGTGAGGGTGGAGGTTGAGGGGATGGAGAAGGAGGAGGAGGAGGAGGTGCAGGGGATGATTGAGCTGGAGGTTAAGGGGGTGGTGGAATCAGAAGTAGAGGGGAGGACAAGGAGGCAGTGGAGAATAGGAAGGTGGAGTGGAAAAAGGGAGGAGCAGTATACAGTATTAGGAGGCGGCTCGCGACGGAACGCAAAGGAGCAAGCGTTTCTTTGCTTTTCTTTTCATTTTTCCATGAGGTTGGGAAGGAGGAAGATAGGGATTCCGAAGACAGCCTGTGCCACGGCTGCGGGGTTTGAAGGGGGAAGGTGACAACTGCGGCGGGGGTGATGGCCACAGAGGGCGTGTGAGACAGGGGGATGTGAAAGGGGGAAACGGGAAAGGGAGAGAGAGAGACGGGGGTCGGGCCCAGTTAATAATGGGGAGAGACAAAGGCTGAGACAAGGAAAGGGATAAAAAAGTAGGGGGAGCGGGCCCACAGAACAGATGGGTATAGGGGGGAGGGGGTGCACACCAAACAGGTGGATGGGGGTGGGGATGGGGGAGGGGGGTGGACTCTATGGGCTATGTAGTAGGGGGACAGCATCGCCATCAACCGAAGCCGCGCGAGTGCAGAATTACAAGCATGTTGTCATGTTGGGTCCATTGTTAACGAGTGGCTGTTGTAGCAGGTGTTGCCGCGACATGTGAGAGAGCGTGGGGGTGGGGTAGGGGTGGGAGGAGGGGGAAAGGTAACAGAAGGTGTCCTGGGGGGGTTGGAGGTGGGGGGGTCGATGATAACACCTGATGGGGAGATTTTGGAAGGGGAGGGAGAGAGGGGAGAGACGGGGGAGGGGGGGCAAGGGGTTTGAGAGAGACAGTTTTTTTATTTTTATCTGGAAGTTTCTCGCTGTTTCATAAATGTCTTTGGTTTTGTATATCGCTCGTTGCCAATGCTGAAATTTCGCCGATATCGCCTCCCGTATCAATAGGATCACCACCGCCAAAAAATCCACATCTTCCAGCCCAGTTTATTATCATTGTTACTATTGTTATTTTTAGGTATTATTATTATTATTATTTATATTATTATTAATATTATTATTAATATTATTATTATTATTATTAATATTAATATTATTATTAATATTATTATTATTATTATTATTATTATTATTATTATTATTATTATTATTATTATTATTATTATTATTATTATTATTATTATTATTATTATTATTATTATTATTATTATTATTATTATTATTATTATTATTATTATTATTATTATTATTCAACCGTAGGGGAGCCGGGAAAATGAGTGGGAGGAAGGGTTGAGGTGAAAGAGGAGAAATGGAAAGAGAGGAGAGGGGGAGAGGGAGGGAGAGCAACGGAACCCATTGCTGGTCACCTCCTCTCTCTCTCTCTTTCTCTCTCTCTCCCTCTCTCCTTCTCCCTCTCTCCCTCTCCCTCTCTCCCTCCTCCTCTCTCCCTCTCCCTCTCCCTCTCTCTCATTCATTACTAGCCATCCGCAAAGGGAAAATGGACACTTGAATCATCGAATTTGAAATTAGTTCTTCTTTTTCTTTTCTTTTTTCTTTTCTCTCTTTTTTATGCATCAGATTAGAACTGCCATCCCCGAGGACACTTGAAATAGATTCGATGACATGTCAAATATCGGGGCAGTAAAAATACGCGAGGATTTGGGAGGAGGTCATCAGCAGCTCTCGTCATTGTTTTGAAATAAAAGAAAGAAGTGGTGGAAAAAGAGGAATAAGTAAAGAAAAGAAGAGAAGAGAAGAGAAGAGAAGAGAAAATTGAATAAATAAAAAAGAAAAGAAGAAAAAGAGGAATAAATTAAAAAGAAAAGAAAAAAAGGAATAAAAAAAAAGGAATAGATAAACCGTTCTACTCCGCTATGATTCGTTTTTGTTTTATTCTCGTTTTTTTTTTCTTCTATTGATGATTTTAGGGTTCGATCTTCTCCGTTATCTATCTGTGTTGTTTTTCTTCTCTCTTATTCCCTTTTTTGTTTTGTTTTTCTTTCTTGTTTCTTTTTTTATTTTGTTTTTCTTCTATATTGACCTTGTCCTATTTTTCTCCCCCTACACCCATTCATTCACCCTCCCTCCACCCCCCACTCCCCACCCCCACTCCCCACCCCCACTCCCCGCCCCCGTTTTCGCTTACGAGTACACACGTGTGTATACCTACACCGAGCGCACATGTGTATGAGAGGAAGACAGGAGGTGTCGCAGCTGCTGGGGAAGGGGGGGAAGGGGGAAGGGGGGAGGGAGAGGTGGGGATTATGGGGGAGGAAGGAAAGGGTAACGGGGTGAAGGTAGGAGAGAGGGAGGGGAGAGTGGGAGGGAGGGGGTGTTGTGAGGGAGGAAGGGAAGGGTAAGGGGGGTGAAGGTAGGAAAGAGAGAGGAGGGGGGAGGGGAGTTGTATGGGTAAGGGAAGGTTTTAAGGGAAAGGAGGGTGTAGGGAGTTTACAAAGGGAGAGAGTAAGAGCAGAGGGGAGAGAGATAAGGGAGGGGGATAGGGGAATTGTGGAAGATTGAGGGGGAAGGGAAGGGGGAAGGGGGAGGGGAAGAGTGTGGGAGAGGAAGGGAAGGGGGGACGTGAACTGTGTGGAAGGGGAAGGGAAGGGGGGGAGGGGGGAGGGAGGGGAAGAGTGTGGAAGGGGCAGGGAAGGGGGAGGGAAGCAGGGAGGGGAGGGTGCCGGGGGTGGCGAGGGCCCGGCAGCGGTGCCAAACCCACAAAGTATCCTCGAGGACAGGTTGTAGCCAGCGTGGATTCAACTGCTTCACACTTGGCATTCCGCCGGCGGGGGAAAAGTGTGCGCGCTGGTGATTGCGATTGTGTGTCTGTCTGTCTGCCTGTGTGTCTGTGTCTGTCTATGTGTGTGTGCGCCTGTCTGTCTGTCTGTGTGCCTGTGTGCCTGTCTGTGTGTGTGTGCCTGTCTGTGTGTGTGTGTGCCTGTCTGTGTGTGTGTGTGCCTGTCTGTGTGTGTGTGTGCCTGTATGTGTGTGTGTGTGCCTGTCTGTCTGTGTGTGTGCATGTCTGTATGTGTGTGTGTGTGTGTGTCTGTCTGTCTCTGTCTGTCTGTGTGTATGCGTACGTGCGGCTCTTGCGTGCATGCAGGGTTAATGCTTAACTTTTTATCTGTGTGTGCCTGGACATGCAAGTGCTTGCGTACGTGTTCTTTTATTCTTTTTGTGCATGTGGGCGTGTTTGTGTAAGTTTCCTTGGACCCGCACGCCCTCCCCGTCGCAATTATGTTCTTCCGTGTTCTTGACGAGCGAAATCTCACGATCTCTTCTTTGTCTGTTCTTTGGAGCGAGGACCTGAACACAAGCAGAACGCCGGGCGCAAAAAAGCCAGGGGTGGGGGTGGGGGTGAAGGGAGGGGGGGCTTGATCCTGGGCCAGGGTGTTACTTGCCAGAACGCTATGCTGTCGTGGGGTGATGGAGGGAGAGGGTGGGGGGAAGGGAGGGAGGGGAGGAGGAAGGGGGAGGGGGGAGGGTTGCTTGGCGTTATTGCTCCTTGCCCTTCTCTCTGGTCTCTCTCTCTCTCTCCCTATCGTCTTTATTCCTTTTCTCTTCCTTCCCGCATTCCCCCTCTTATCTCTCTCCACCTTTCCTTTATCTTCCTCCCTCTCTTCCCCTCTCCTCCCCCTTTCCTCCCTCTCCCTCCCTCTCTTCCCCTCTCCTCCCCCTTTCCTCCCTCTCCTTCCCTCTTCTTCCCCTTTCCTCCCTCCCTTCCTTCCCTCTTCTTCCCCTTTCTCACTCCATCCCTCTCCTTCCCTCCCCCTCCCTCCCCCCTTTCCTCCCCCTTTCCTCCCTTACTTCCCTTCCCTCCTTCCCTCCCCTTCCCTCCGTCCATCCGTCACACTTTTTCCGATGGCAGCGCCCTGCCCATTAGCGCCGTCCCATCTCTCACTGGACGCCTCTCCCTGTCCGTCATTCGCCTCCCTCGCCGATCGCGCGTCTTCCCTCCTTCCCCTCCTTTCCTCTTTTCTGTCTTTTCCTTTTCTCGTTCTCTCCTTTTTTCGTTCTCTCCTTTCCCTCCTTTCCTCTTTCTCTCCTTTCCTTATTCCATCCTTTCCTCTTTCTGTCCTTTCCTTTCTCTCCTTTCCTTATTCCATCCTTTCCTCTTTCTCTCCTTTCCTCTTTCTGTCCTTTCCTATTCTCCCTTTCCTCCTTCCCTCTCGCCCGCCCGCCGACACGCCCGCCCACCCGGCCATCCGCCCACACGCCCACACGTCCGCTGGCCTTTAAGTCGTTAGGAACCTTGTCTATTCTCTGCTGTACTCTCTCCTCTTTATTCATTTCTTCTTTTATTATTCCTATCTCTGATCTTTACTCTTCTTCTTCTTCTGTTCTTAGTTATTCCCCTTACCTTGTCCCTTTCTATTGTTTCATTACCAGTCTTTTTGTGTCCCTTTCATTCCTCCTTCTCCTCCTCCTCCTCCTCCTTCCCTCTCACCCCTCTCATTCTCTCCTCTTCCCTCTCCCTTTTCAGTGCCTTGTTCCTCCTCCTCCTCTTTCTCCTTGCTCCTTTCCCCCCTCTCACGTCTCTTCTCTTCCTCTTCTCCTCTTTCCCCTCCCCTTGTCCCCCCCCTGTCCCCTCCCCCTTTCCCCCCCACCTCGACCCCCTACGTCGGTGTTTTGTCAGTGCAGGTCGTTGGGTTTTCGGTTGTTGTGTCTTGGTTCCGCTTTTTTTCTATCTTCTTCCTCCTTCTTTCTTCTCTTTTCTAATTTCGCGAGCGTGTTTGTGTCTGCGTCTTCCTCCCTTCCTCCCTCCCTCCCTCCGTCCATCTCTGTTTTTCTTTTTCTTTTTTCTTTTCTATCATTCTTTCTGTGCTGATCTGTCTGGTCTTGATCTGTTTTTTTTTTCGTCTCCTCATACTCTCTTTATTATCTTTTCCTCTCTCTCTCTTTCTGTTAGTTTTAGTTCCATCTTATCTCCCGTATTTTGAAAAGTTTAGATTCTCAAGAGTAATTTCCTTCAGAGAGCCATGACGAGGGAACAGTAATCATGTAATAATGTTAATGATAACGATAACGAGGAGTAGGGAGGACGGTAGGAGTAAGAGCTATGATAAGGGATAATAGTAATGATGATAATGATGGTGATAATGAGGATGATTGTAATAGTAATGAGGGTAATTAGAATGATAATGGTTGTAATGTCGTTGTTGTTGATGATGATGATCGCTTAAAAAGTAATGATGATTGATGATAAAGGATAGTGATAGAAATAATGATAGTGATGATGATGGTGATGATAAGGATGATTGTAATAGTAATAATGATGATTAAACTAATTGGAATGATTGTAATAATGATGATGATGATCGCAATGATTATAATGATGATTTATGATGATAAATGATAATGGTAAATGATGATAATGATTACAGCAATAATGGTAATAGCGATGATGGTAATGATTATGATGATAGTAATAATGGTGAAGGTGGATATAATGATGATGATGATATTTGGTAGCAATAAGGAGTTTAAAAATGGCAATGATGATAATGATAAGAATAATAACGATAGTAATAATGATAATAACGATAATAATAATAATAATGATAGTAGTAATGATAATAATAATGGCGATAAGAATAATAGTAATAGTAATAATGATGATAATAATAACAATAATAATAATAGTGATAGCATTAATGATAATGATACTGGGAATGACAATATTAATAATCATAAATACTTGGCGATACCGTCATGAAGATGAATGGATGAATAGACGAGGAAATGAGCATTGAATTCGAAGCGAAAGGAATAATGAATGGAGATTCCTAGAGTTTTTTTTTCCGAAAATCAATAGACGAGTGAAAAGTTGCTCTCCTTTTTTTATTTATGCTTTATATTCGTTTCTCTCTTTTTCCTTGTATTTTGTGCTCTTATTTGCTTGTGCTTTTTTCTGTTCTTTTATTATTTTATTTGTTTATTTATCTCCTTTCGTTTTCTTTGTTCTTTTGTGTTCGCTTTTTTATTTGTTTATTTTTTTATCGTCTTACACCTTTTACATTTCCTTCTTATTCTCCTTTTAATTTCGTTGTTTTTTTCACTTCCGCGAATTCTTGTCCGTTTCCGCCTTTCTGCGAAAATGCGGCGGATCGTTGCACGTGCGGTAAATACGAGCTAAGGTCACCGAGAACAAGAAATCGATGCTGAAGTATATATAAAGAAAAGAAAAAAAGAAAAAGAAAAAAGAATTAGGGAGCGCTGGATCAATGGCGCATGGGGTTGGTCGCGGCGAGGACCTGCTCGGTTTGTTTATTCGCGCCTGTTGTGGATGCGCCTTTTTTTGGTTGTTTGGTTGTGATTGATTGTTTCGTGTTTGTTGTTGTTATTATTATTCGTCTTTTGTTTGATTTTTTTTTTTTTTTTTTTTTTTGGGGGGGGTGATGTACCTCTGTCCCGTGTTTGTTTTTGTTTTGTTTTTTGTGTTTTTTATCTCTGTCCCGTTTGTTTAGTGTATTGCCTCTGTACCATGTTTGTTTGCTCTACGTTTTGTTTTTAGTTCGTCTTGTCATTGTTTCTTGTTTGTTTGTTCGCCTTTTGTAGATGCGCTTTTGTTTTTTGTTTTGTCCTGTCCTTGTTTTTTCATTCGCCTTTTGTTTGCTTTGTTTTTGTTTTGTCTGCCCTTCGTCCCCTATTTTTTAATTCCCGAAACAAAAATATATAAACTGGGAAGCATATCGTAAAAAAAAACAAGAAGAATCTGAATTGGGACAAAGATTCGAAATCGGATCGGCATCATTGGCATCCGTGTTGCGTGATGCCATACGGTGTTCGCGAGTGACGAGTCCTTCCCGCTTTAGGCCCGTAGTTTTCATGGGATTATTTGTTTATTTATTTACTTATTTATTTATGTAGTTTTCATGGGATTATTTCATTCATATCTTTATTTTTAGTTTATTATTTTTGTTTTTTCGTTATCCTTCTTTTTTTCTTTTTTTTGTCTGTCAGATTCCCTTTTATCGTTCGTTACGTGAAGTTTTTAAGGAAATTATATGATGTTTTGCTTGTGATTGCGTTTTGTGGGTGTGGGATTGGTTTTGAAGGAAAGTGAAGGGTTTGCATGGTATTTCCTTTGGTATGGAAGCAAGATTACTGTTTGATTTACGTCTGATTGGAATCGGAACGTTTTATTTTCTGTGGTGATAGTAGATGAGACGCTATTGCTGCATGATTAATGGGAGACATGGAATTCTTTGGCCGTTAATGAAATATGTAAACGTGGGTAACATCTGGCGTCTCTCAGCTGTTTCCTGCCTTGGGTTTTCAGACAAACGTAAGGCGAGGAACCAGCTTCGTGGACAGGAATAGTACATGGTTTATTGTCGTTATTTATTTGCTATTTATCTGTTATTTATTTCTTATTTATTTGTTTATTTGGTTGTCTATTTATGCATTCGTTTGTTAATATTTGTCAGTTTACTCCAATGAACCTTTACTTTTAGAAAGTAATTGAATCCCCCCCCCCAAGAAACGACTTTATAACCCCCCCCAATCCCCACTTTGAGAACCACTTCCTTAGCCGACGGACAGAGCCTAGGGTGTGCGTAGGCCTATATATACTCGCCCGGAGACCTTTTTTTTTATATATATATAGGCTGTGCTCAAAACCCCCATCTGCATTTCGTCATTTCGTCAGGACGGGGAAAATGCCGATGGGGAAGCAATTGGGGGTGGGGGCGGGGGCGGGAGGGGGTGTGGTGGTGGTGGGGGGGGTGAATTGCTGCAAGACGGCGCAACGGTGCAATTGGCAAATTACCTCTGGCGATCTCATCTTGATTGGCCGATCTTCCGAGGCGATAAGGCAGGCGATCCGACCGGCCGGCGCGAACACGGACGCCGGGAGGAGTGATGTCGGTTATCGAAAGAGGGGGGGGGGGGAGCGGGGGGGAGGGGAGGGGAAAAACTTGCATATGCGGTATCACGGGAAATTAGCACTTACGGACCAGTTTTGGACCAGGGGAGTGAAAGTTGACTGGCTGATGAAAGGTTGACGGGGATTAGCCAATACGTGCAGTGTATCTCCATTCTATCTCTATCTATCTATCCAGGTATATTTGTGTGTGTGTGTGTGTTTTGTAATATATGGAATTTTGTAATGGTGCTATGTATGATATATTTCAGTAATATGTATGATGTAATAAATATATATATATATATATATATATATATATATATATATATATATATATATATATAATATGATATATTATATATATACGTATATATGTATATTTATGTATATATGTATATTTATATATATAACACACACACGCATACACACACACACACGCATACACACACACACACACGCATACACACACACACACGCATACACACACACACACGCATACACACACACACACGCATACACACACACACACGCATACACACACACACACGCATACACACACACACACACGCATACACACACACACACGCATACACACACACACACGCATACACACACACACACGCATACACACACACACACACACACACACACACACACACACACACACACACACACACACACACATATATATATATATATATATATATATATATATATATATATATATATAATGTATGTATGTATATATGTTTATATATTGTGTGCGCGGTTGAATATATATAATTTTGTAATATGTATGTGATAACAATGATAAAAAACATGATGGTATAATGGTAATGATAAAAAAAAAAACGATTGTACTGCTTATCAACTTCACACCTGCACTTTGTATAAGTACCTGCACATGTCTGCATAGGCATATACCTTGGTAGGCAATTTAGAGCATCGTCGGCAATGTAACTTCACACCTGCACGTAAATATATGTAAATGACTTACCGCCGGTAATGTCAGTGATTTCGAGAGTTTGACGCCTTGTATGATTAACTGCGACTGACTGGCGGGGAAAAACATGTGTGGGTATTGAGAGAGTGTTTGTTAGTTTGTTTGTTTGTTTGTTTGCTTGTTTTGTTTGTTTGTTTGTTAGTGTGTTAGTTTGTTAGTGTGTTAGTTTGTTTGTTAGTTAGTTAGTGTGTTAGTTTGTTAGTGTGTTAGTTTGTTAGTGTGTTAGTTTGTTTGTTAGTTAGTTAGTTTGTTAGTTAGTTAGTTTGTTAGTTAGTTAGTTTGAGCGTTTGGAGAGAGAAGAGAAGAGAAAATAGAATTAAAGGTAGGAGAGAAAAATAAAACGGAAATGGAGAATTGGAGCATTAGAAAAAAAGAGAATTGGAGAGAAAATGGGATTGAAGAGGCATGACAAGGCCGCCCAAGTAAGAGAGAGAGAGAGAGAGAGAGAGAGAGAGAGAGAGAGAGAGAGAGAGAGAGAGAGAGAAAATTAGAGTATTGAGAAAGAGAATTAGAGTATTGAGAAAGAGAGAGAGACACAAGACGAGCCCGGCCGACGTGCGGTGTTGGCCTCGCCCCGCCAGGACACTCCCTCGCCTGGCCGGGTGACGGGGAGGGCGTAATGAACCGCAAGTGTTTCCCACCGCGAGGCCGACGGACGTGAAAGTAGCGCCCAATGCTCGTTATTACCGGGGTTGCGTCATCGCGTCATCGGGAGAGGTTCTTGGGCGCCGGGGAGGACGGGGACGTGTTTCGGAGTGGCCGCGGTGGTGGTGGTGGTTATATTTTGCGGGTGTTAGTGGTGGTGGTTTAGTTGTTTGTGTGATGGGTGTTGTGGTCGTTGTCGGTGGTGTTGTGGTCGTTGTCGGTGGTGTTATTGGTCGTTGTCGGTGGTGTTATGGTCGTTGTCGGTTGTAATGTAGTTATTTTCGCTGGTGTTATAGTCATAATCGGTGTTTATCGGTGGTGTTATTTATTATGTTATCGGTTTGTTTACAGTTTTTCTGTTAGTCTTTCAGTGTGTATAATGTGGGAATTCCTGTGATAAGGACAATGAACAAATAAATAGTGGGTGTGAGTACGTCTGAACAAGAAGGATAAGGATAAACCAAACCTGTTGATGTTATAACACGTGGAAGATCATCTATCACTATCTGGAGTAAGCAGCATAAGGCTCTCTCTCTCTCTCTCTCTCTCTCTCTCTCTCTCTCTCTCTCTCTCTCTCCCTCTCCTTCTCTCTCTCTCTCTCTCTCTCTCTCTCTCTCTCTCTCTCTCTCTCTCTCTCTTTCTCTCTCTCTCTCTCTCTTCTCTCTCTCTCTCTCTCTCTCTCTCTCTCTCTCTCTCTCTCTCTCTCTCTCTCTCTCTCTCTCTCTCTCTTTCTCTCTCTCTCTCTCTTTCCCTCTCTCTTTTCTTCTTCTCTCTCTTTCTCTCTCTCTCTCTTTCTCTCTCTCTCTCTCTTTCTTCTCTCTCTCTCTCTCTCTCTCTCTCTCTCTCTCTCTCTCTCTCTCTCTCTCTCTCTCTCTCTCTCTCTGTCTAGCGTCTCCTTTAATTCTATTTTCTCTCCAATTCTCTTTTGTCCAATGCTCCAATTCTCCCTTTTTTTCTTTCTTTCCTACCGAAACGAATACCTAGTATTCTCTTTCTCTCTCTCTCTGGATCTTTATTTCCTCTCCTATCCCCTTTCCAAACGCTCTAACTCTGTCGCTTAATAACCACATATGTTTATCCCCGCTAGTCACTCGCCCTTTACTCTCCTCCCCCCTTCCACCTTCCTTCTCTCTCCCTTTCCCCCTCTCTCTCTCTCCCTTTCCCCCTCCCTCTCTCTCCCTTCCAACCCCCCGCCCTCTCTCTCTCCCTTCCAACCCACTCCTCTCCCCCTTTCAACCCCCTCCCCATCTCCCTCCCCAACCCCTCCCCCCTTAAAAAGGTTCTCCCCGCCTGGCTTCCACTTATTAGGGCATTTCGACCGGCCAGAAGTCCCGCCGGCATTGTGGACGCGGGGCGGGCGGGCGGGTTGGCGCTGGCTGGCTTGTTCGGAAGCCCCACCGCGGCCGCCCACGTCAAGGGAAGGGAATCCTCACGTTGGGAATAGCGTGGGCGGAGGAGGGGTGGGTAGGTAGGGGTTGGAGAGGGTGGTGATGAGGGGGCGGGGTTGGAGAGGGTGTGTGGGGAAGGGGAGAAGGGGGTGGGGGTGGGGGGGTAATGGGTTTGGTTGTTGGTGGTGGGGGAATCGAGTCGTTGATGGTTGACGGAAGGGCGGTTGTGGTGGTGGAGAGGTGTGTGGTGTAGATGGTGGTGTTAGTTGTGGTGGCGTAGTGTGGTTGGTGTTTATAGTTTAACTTTGTCGATGCCTGTTTTGGTTACCTGTTCTTGTTCCTTGTTGTTTCTTCTTCCCCTTCCCTCCCTCTCCCCGTTTCAAGTCCATAAAAGGACCTTTTCTAATACACCCCCCACCACGACCTCCACCACCCGTCCCCACGTCCTTCGCCTGAAGTCCATCTCCTCCCTCCCTCCCCACTTCCCCTCCCTCCCTCCCCCATTTCCCCTCCCTCCCTCCCCACTTCTCCCTCCCTCCCCCATTTCCCCTCCCATCCCCTCTCCCCCTCCTCCACATTTCTCCTCCCTCCCTCCCTCCCCACTTCCCCTCCCTCCCTCCCCCATTTCCCCTCCCATCCCCTCTCCCCCTCCTCCACATTTCTCCTCCCTCCCTCCCTCCCCATTTCCCCTCCCTCCCTCCCCCATTTCCCCTCCCTCCCTCCCCACTTCTCCCTCCCTCCCCCATTTCCCCTCCCATCCCCTCTCCCCCTCCTCCACATTTCTCCTCCCTCCCTCCCTCCCCATTTCCCCTCCCTCCCTCCCCCATTTCCCCTCCCATCCCCTCTCCTTAATCCCCTCCCTATGAGGTTCTCCACGGGCTAGTTGACCCAGTCACCTACTTAGTAGCTTTAATGGCCAAAGTGGATTTCTATATATTTTTTTCTTTTTCTTTTTTCTTTTTTTTTCAGGGGGGTGTTTGTTGTGGGATTTTGTTTTGTTCATTGATTTTATTTTTGATCTTTTGTTTGTTTGGGATTTTTTTTTGTTTTGGTTATTCTTATTTTTTTATTTTGTTTTGTTTGGGATTTTTTCTTTGGCCTTATTTTTTTTATATTGTTTTGGTTGGAATTGTGTGTTTTATTTGCGGATTTTTTTATGGTTTGGGAATAAGAGGAAGACGATACGATAGCTTTTTTTTATTTTTTTATTTTTATTTTATCTTTTTGTAGGTGTACATGTGCCTTTATCGGTGTGTTTATCTGTCCAATAATTCACGCCTGACATTATTTTCTTTCGGGTGTTCGTTTGTTTGCATTGTGTTTTGGTTGTTTTTGTTTGTTTGTGTTTGTTAGGGGGGGTGGAGGGAGGAAGGGCAGTGGGGATAGGTGGATAGGTGGAGGGATGGAGAGAGATGATAGGGAAGGAGGGAAGGAGAAAAGAAGAGAGGAAGAGAAAATTTAAAGAGTAGGTTGAATGGGAAGGTAAGTACAAGGGAAGGGGGGAAGAGGAGAGAGGAAGGAAGAATAGGGGGAAGAGAGGGGACTAGAGAAAAAAAAAAGAAATAGGAAAAGATAGAGAGAGGGGACGAAATGAGTGGAAAGGGCAGACAAGGAGGGTGAAAAGGAGGAAAATAATTAGAATTAGGGGATAGAGGAAGACAGAAGACCATACATGGCACAGAAGCGAATAAAAGAAGGAAAAATGACGAAGGACGAAAGGAGGGGAAGGGCAGGCCGAGGCAGACGCCATTGTTGGGATGCAGGAGGAGCCCAAAGGTTTCCCCTTCCCATGCCCGGGGATTGAGGGCGGCGGGGCCAAGTGGTGCTCGGCGGGGGCGCGGCTGGGGGTGGGAGGGGGAAAGGAGGGAGGGAGGAAAGGGAGGAGAGGGCGGGAGGGAGGAAAAGGAGGAGGAGGAGGGAAGTAAAGAGGGCGAGGGAGGGAGAGAAAAGTACAGGAGGTGAAAAAGAGAAAGGGCAATGAGGGCAAGAGGTAAAGAAAGAAAGAAAGAGAAAGAGAGAGAGAGAGAGATACGTAGCAGAGAGTAGCGACATAACACCAAAGGAACTGCGGTTATGGTCCCACCCTCGTGCTTGCTACTGTGTGTACCCTTCAGAGGCGGTGGTCGAATGGTACCGCCTGGTAAGCTGCCCTCGTGCCGGCTTTTGTGTACCCTTCAGAGGCGGTGGTTATGGAGTGGTTTCGTCTGGTTCGGTGTCACCCTCCTGCTTGTTTGTGTGCGCGCTTCAGAGGCTGTGGTTCTGGAATGGTTCCGCCTGGTTCGGTGTCACCCTGTTGTTTGCTTTTATGTTATGGTTATTGAGTGGTACCGCCTGGTTCGCTGTCTTTCTCCTGCTTGCTTTTGTATGTGCTTCAGAGGCTGTGGTTATCGAGTGGTTCCATCTGGTTCGGTGTCACCCTCTTGCTCGCTTCTGTTCGTGCGGTGGTTCTTGAATGGTTCGCTCTCCTCCTCCTCCCTGCTTGTGTTTTGTGTGCTTCAGAGGCTGTGGTTCTCGAATGGTTCCGTCTGGTTCGGTGGCCCCCATCTTGCTTGCTTTTATGTTATGGTTATTGAGTGGTACCGCCTGGTTCGCTATCTTTCCCCTGCTTGCTTCTGTTCGTGCTTCATAGGCCGTGGTTCTCGAATGGCTCCGTCTGGTTCGGTGTCATGGTTGTCCACCCCACCCCACCCCCCCACCCCCCACCCCCATTGCAGCTGATTCACGAGTGCGGTTTTCGTTGCTGACGCCCGCTTCATTACCTCGCTTCGTTGAGTGATAGGGCTGGTTCGCTAATATGATCGTGATTGATACGTCTCTATTATGGTTTGATGAATGCGCCTCGGCCCCGTGGGCTTATGGGCGTGAGATGGGACACTTTATTTTTATTTTATTTTTTATTTTTTTATTTATTTATTTATTTATTTATTTTTTTTTTTTTTAATGAGAATGAGGGAGGGTGACGAATATTGATGTGGCTGTATTTTTGATTGTTTGTTAGAGATTTTGGCTTTGATTTGACATGTCTTTATCATAGATTATCATCGGTTTTATCATAGATTATCATCGTCTTTATCATAGATTATCATCGGTTTTATCATAGATTATCATCGTTGTCTTTATCATAGATTATCATCGTCTCTATCCTAGATTATCATCATCGTCTCTATCATAGATTATCATCGTCTTTATCATAGATTATCATCGTCTTTATCATAGATTATCATCGTTGTCTTTATCATAGATTATTATCATCGTCTTTATCATAGATTATTATCATCGTCTTTATCATAGATTATTATCATCGTCTTTATCATAGATTATTATCATCGTCTTTATCATACATTATCATCGTCGTCTTTATCATACATTATCATCGTTGTCTTTATCATAGATTATCATCGTCATCTTTACCCGATCCACATTCTCGGGCTCGCCTTGTCTCACCCGCGAGTCGAATCACCGACTTGCATACACGGCGTCGGGGGCGGCTCAGCGCGGTGGGTGGGTGGGTTCCTCGAGCCGTACTTGTGGCGAGGGCGGCGGAGTGGGTGGAGGAGGGGGAGGAGGAGGAGGAGTAGGGGGAGGGGGAGGGGGAGGGGCAACACCGCCACGCCATCGATCCCGAACTGCCCTACTCCGCCCCGGCCGGCGACACTCCCTCCCTCCCCCCTTTCCCTCCCTTGGGCCTCTGTGCTCCCCTTCTAACCCTACCTACCACTCCTGTTTCCCCCTTCTTGCCTCTCCTTCTTCACCCTCCTTCCTCCCCACCTCTCCTCCTTCGCCCAACCCCACCATCTCCAACTCTAGTGCCGCAGGGATCTACTACGTCACCACCACCACTACCCTCCCCCTCCCCGCCCCCCCTTATTTTCTCCCCCTCTCATCCACCCCATCACCACTATTTGTACATTGTGCCACTCCCCTTGCCAAATCCTCATGCCCATTCCTCTCCTCCTCCCCCTCTTCATCACACATTTGTTCGTTTATTCGTCATTTCTCTTCTTCCTTCTTTTCTTTCTTTTTTTTTTTTTTTGCTTTTTCATCATTCAATCGCAGGGAGAGTCTGCTGGTCTTTCCTCCCTTCCTCCCTCTCTTAGAGATGTGTCGCCCTTTTCCCCTCCCTTTCTCGTCGCCACTGCATCTTCTGCGCCCTTCTCGCAGTTTCCCCTCTCCCTGTCTTCCTCGTCGTCGTCATCTCGCTTCTGCCTTCTCTCGTCCTCATTGCATTATCCCCTCTGCATCACATTTCACTTTCTGCATCGTCACATTGGCCTCTCCTCTTGGTCGTCACGTTTCCTCTCCGCATCATCATATTTTCCCCTTCATCATATCCTTCACCACGTCCCCCCCTCCTTCCTTCCTTTACTATACTCCTTCCCTCCCTCCTTCACCACAATTTCTTCTCCGCCCTCCTTCCCTCCCTCCTTCACCACAATCCCTCCTTCACCACAATCTCCCTCCCTCCTTCACCACAATCTCCCTCCCTCCTTCACCACATTCCCCCCTCCCTCCTTCAGCACACACTCACTCCCTCCCTCCTTCACCACAATCTCCCTCCCTCCTTCACCACAATCTCCCTCCCTCCTTCACCACAATCTCCCCTTTCCTTCCTCCGCCATCACATTAACGTTGATTTGGAGGGAGGAAGTAGAGAGAGAAAGAGGATGAGAATAATCAAGAGCCTGGTGGCGGGCGCGACGCTACCGCTGCTTCACCTGTCTTGAGGAGGAGGAGGAGGAGGAGGAGGTGGTGGTGGAATGGGAGGAATAGGAAGAATGGGAGGAATAGGAAGAATGGGAAGGATGGGTGGAATGGAAGGAATAGGAAGAATGGGAGGAAGAGGGAAAAAAAGGAAAAGAGAGAATGTGTAAATGAGGAGAATGAAAGGAGGAAGGAAGAGGGAGGGAGAAGATTAGTTGAAATAGGAATAGGTGGATAAGAGGGGAAACAAATAGGAAAACAGGAATAGGTGAAAATAGTTAAGAGGTAGTAGGAGAAGAACAAAGAATAAGAGAGCAAAGAAGAAGAAGAAAAAGCTCGAACTAGAGGTAGTAGGAGAAGAACAAAGAATAAGAGAGTAAAGAAGAAGAAAAAAACTCGAACTACCGCTCCGGGCGCCTCGCGGGGGACCTATTCCGGCGACCAATACCAGCGTGGCACTCTTCTTCAGGTGCCATTCTCCTTATCTCCTTCCCAGATGCAGCTTCCCTCCTCCGTTCCTCCGCGACGGCGATAGGTGCTTGCGGGGCACTCCGACCGTCGTTACCCCCCTCCCTCCCCCGCTCCCATCCCATCCTCCTGATCCTGGCGTTGCCGCATCTTCACGCCCATTGTTGTTGTTTTAGGGTGTAGGAAGGGAGGGGGAGGGGGAGGGGTGGGGTTTATTCGGCCGTGTTGCATGTTTTTTCGTGTTTTTTTCTATGTTTTTATTATGTATGTTTTACTTTTCGATTTTTCGTGTATGTTTTTTCGTCTGTTTTCGTCAGTACCGCGGAAGTGTCTTCCCTCTCTCCTCTCTCCTCTCCTCTCTCGTCTATCGTCTCTCCTTCCCGCCTCCACTCCTTCTCCCCTCTCCCTCTCCTCTTCCCCTCATTTCACTCGTCCGGAAGGGATAAAGGGGATAGTGGGGGAAGAGGAGGGGAAGGGGAAGGTGGGAAGAGAGAGGGGAAAAGGATAGAAGGGAATGAGGGAGAAGGGGGGAATAGGGAATGAGAGAGAGAAGGAAAGGTATAAAGAAGTAGGGGTAGTTGACGGGATTGACGGGAGAGAGAAGGGGGAAAGAGAGAAGGAAAAAGGATGGAAGGAAATAGGAAGAATAGGAAGAGAGAGAGAGAGAGAGAGAGAGAGAGAGAGAGAGAGAGAGAGAGAGAGAGAGAGAGAGAGAGAGAGAGAGAGAGAGAGAGAGAGAGAGAGAGAGAGAGAGCGAGAGAGAGAGAGAGAGAGAGAGAGAGATAGGGATAAGGAAGTGGGGGTAGTTGACGGGATTGACGGGAGAGAGAGGGGGATGAGGGGGAAGAGGAGAAGGGAGAGTACAGGAGAGGAGAGGAGAGAGGAGAGGAGAGGAAGGGGGAAGTGAAAGAGGGGGAGGGGGGGAGTACAGGAGGGGAGAGGAGGGGGAGGTGGGGGGATGAGGGGGAAGAAGAGGAGGGAGAGTGACTGACGGAGACGGACTCGCGAGAATGCGGACGGAATGGGGGTGGTCATGTCTGGCGGGGATCCATTTCGGATTTGCTTCCCCCTCCTCCTCTTCCCGCCTTTTCTCCTTCTCTTCCTCCTTCAACGCCTTTTCTTCTCCTCCTCCTCCTCCTCTTTCCCCTTCTCTTCCTCATCCAGCGCCTTTTCTTCTACTCTTTCTCCTCTTCCTTTTTCTCCTCCTGTTCATCATCCACATTTTCTCTTCCTCCTCCCTTTTTTTTCCTCCTCTTTCCTTTTTTCTGTTCGCCAATTCCACATTTATCAATCCTTCGTTCTTATTTCCTT
>NC_091575.1:28582792-28587792 GCF_042767895.1 Penaeus vannamei
CAGACAGACAGACAGACAGACAGACAGACAGACAGACAGACAGACAGACAGACAGACAGACAGATAGATGAAGAGAGAATAATCTTCGGTAAATTCTAGAGAAGAAGAAATAATAAAGAATACTGAACAAAATAAACCCCCAGATGATAAAGAAAAAAAAAAGTTAAATGAAATTAATTGAAACATCTGTATGAAGGAATTCACGGTTGGTGGGGGAGGGAGGGGAAGGAGGGACGGAGGGTGGGGTGGGGGATGGGGGGGGGCGATGTCGTAACTTACATCTCATTAAATATGCAGCGGAAGGCCGGCCTCCCCTCCCTCCCTCCCTCCCTTCCTCCCTCCCTCTCGCCTTGTAATACTTTGTGGTATCGAGTTTCATTTGTTATTGACGAGTGTGGGTTGACTCTCCACGTCGTCATGTGGGTGTAATACGTTTGGGTTTGTGTAGTAATGGCGGTGGTAATTGCGGGGATGATTAGCGAAAACATATAGAGGAAGATGCGATTGGAGAAAGGGTGTAGAATTCCGAAAACGGTCGCTGGAGTTTAGTATGCCGAAGTGAAAACTTGTCTCGGCTTGTTTTAGGAAATCTTCGATAGTTGGGACAGGTGAATGTAATATTCATTGTACCTTTTAGTGCTTGAGGCACAGGCACCCACACATACACACAGGCACACACAGATACACACAGGCACACACAGATACACACAGGCACACACAGATACACACAGGCACACACAACCACACGCAGATACACACAGGCACACACAACCACACGCAGATACACACAGGCACACACAACCACACGCAGATACACACAGGCACACGCAGATACACACAGGTACACACACAGGGACACACAGACGCACGAGCGCGCACGCACACACATACACATACACACGTACACACACACGTACACACACACGTACACACACACACACGTACACACACACGTACACACACACGTACACACACACACACACACACACTTGCGCACACACACACACACACTTGCGCACACACACACACACACTTGCGCACACACACACACACACACGCACACACAGACACACGCTCTGAGGGAGATGGAGAGGAGGAGATGGGTGGTGGTGGAAGGGAGGGAGATAGACGGGGGGCAGAGAGAGAGAGAGAGATAAGGGGGAAGAGGAAGGGAAAGATTAAAGGGGGGCAGAAAGAGGGGGGGGGAGAGGGAGGGTGAATAGAGAGAGAATGTGAGAGAGGGAGAGAGGGAGAGGGGAGCGAGGAGAATAAGAGGGAGGCAAAATGTGGAGCATTCCTGCTGCGGTGTGTCATATAGCCTCTGCCGTCTCACGTGAGCCTTGCCTCATGCTGTATATATACACACGCGCATAACCTTCTTTTCTGCCCCTCCTCTCTCTCTCTCTCTCTCTCTCTCTCTCTCTCTCTCTCTCTCTCTCTCTCTCTCTCTCTCTCTCTCTCTCTCTCTCTCTCTCTCTCTCTAACATACCCTCCCCCCGTCCCTCTCGCATCGCTCCTTGGTGCCTTCTCTTTCCCTCCCCCTCTCCTCCCCCGCCTCCCCCGCCTCCCCCTCTCCTCCCCCTTCGCATTACTAAGGTGTCTGAACTCTATATTCGACGAATCCTTGGCATAACGAAGGATTGGCTTGGGGGGGGGAGGTATGTAGGTAGGGGGAGGTAAGGGAGGGAGAGAAGGGAAGGGATGGATGGGTAGGGGAGGGAGGAGAGGGAAGGGGGGGTGGATAGGGGAGGGAGGAGAGGAAAGGTAGGGTTGGGTAGGGGTTGATGAGGAAGGGGAGAGACAGGTAAAGAGATGAGGGGGAGGGAAAGACATTTCGGAAGGAGGGGTGGGGAGGGTAGGCAGGTAGGGGAGAAAGAAGAAGAGGGGAAAACAGGTAGGGGGCAACTAGGCAGGGGAGGAGGGAGAGGGAAAACAGGTGCAGGGGGAAAACAGGTGGGAGAGGAAACAGGTCGGGGAGGAGAGGGGAAAACAGGTAGGGGAGAGGAAGAGGGTAAACAGGTAGGGGAGAGGAAGAGGGGAAACAGGTCGGGGAGGAGAGGGGAAATAGGTAGGGGAGAGGAAGAGGGGAAACAGGTAGGGGAGGAGGGAGAGGGGGGGAACCAGGCAGGGGAGGATGTATTTCTGTTTGTGCATGACCCGGTATCGGCGTCCGGACTACGTATGAGGGCGGTTGGTGGCGGTGGCGACTCTCGCGGGGGGGCGGCGGCGGCGGCGGCGGCGGTGGCACACCCGGGGCACCTTGGCACGGGCACAATGCCCTTATCCACGCGACCGGGGCTCCCTGGCCCTCTCCTCCCTCCCGCCTCCTCTACCTCCCGTCTCTGCCTCTCTCCTCCCTCCCTCTTCTCCTTCCGTCCCTCCATCCCTCTTCTCTTTCCCCCTTCTCCCTGCCTCTCACCCCCCCGGCGTCGTGTGCCATCTGTCGCCGGGGGTCATGAGGCATGTGTAACACTCGTTTTATTTTCGTTTCTTTTTCTTTATTCTCTTTTTATTTCCTCTTTACGGATGCCCGCATGTTGACGTGGTCAGGGGCAGTTGGCGGGGAATGGAGGAGATTGGTGTGGGCACGCACATGCAAGCACGCGCATATACATTTGTGTACATGTATACAGTCACATACATACACGCACGCACATACATTTATGTACATATATACAGTCACATACATACACGCACGAGCGCGTACATACATGTACAGACGCACACTTGTACGCATGCACACTTGTACGCATGCACACTTGTACGCATGCACACTTGTACGCATGCACACTTGTACGCATGCACACTTGTACACGTGCACACTTGTACTCATACATAAACACATTCATTCACGCTCTCATTCATGTACACCCACTCAATGCATCATACTGTACAAATTCCAAATGGTCACGGACATTTATCACCAATGGAGAATGTTCGTTCAAAACGGCATCAAGATCCTGTGAACGAATGAACGTCAATGATGTAATGGGGTGTTGTGCCATGCAACAGCAGATTGCAATATTTCCCTTCTCTTTCTAAACCCGAATCTTGTTTCATGTTGAATAGTTGAGGTTCGCCTGTGTCTGTTTTATATTGTTTTAAAACTGTTTTTATTTTTTATCCTTTGTTTTCCTCGTTCATATTTGCCCTCAAAGTGTGTGTTCCAGGCAGCACTTTAAGCAAAGTATAATGATCACAATGTTAAGTAATTGAATTAAATTTGATTCTTATTTATTTAGTTTTTCTTATTTATTATTCCGGTCATCAGTTTCTTTGTTGAATTTCATTTCTGATTATTACATTTATTACAGTTTTGCCTGTTTATTATTTCGGTCACCAGTCCCCTTGTTTATATAAGTAGCCATATTTCTTTTTATATATCGTGAGTAGCCCTTTTTTATCGTCTGTATCGCTTGGTAGCCTTTTATTATCATCGGTGGGACGCCGGATTAGATTAGAGCGCTTATCTGTTCGAAAGGGATCCTTATCGGCGGAGATAAACACGTTAATGTACTCTGGACGAAGGAGTGTATTGGTGGCTCCCGTTTTTTTTTTTTTTTTGGGGGGGGGGTTGAGAATTCTTTTTGGTTCGTGTGTTTTTGTTTGTTTGTTTGTTTGTTTTATTGGTTGTTTGTGGTTGAGATTGAAAGGCGTGGTTAAGGGCGTGGTTAAATTGCTGGTATTCCGAGAGTTTGTTAGAGCGACGTATTATTCTAAGGAAGTAAATATGGAAATGCTTATTGAACTGTCTCTACGCACTGACCTTGACTAGGTAGGGTGGGGAGGGGGGTGGATAGGATAGGAGGAGGATAGGTGAGGGGTGGGGGCGCGGGAGGGAGAAGGAAAGGAGTGGGGGAGGGGAGAGGGAAGGGAAGGGAAGGGAAGAGGGAGGGAGAAGAGAAGTAAGGAAGGGAAGGGAGGAGAAGGTGAAGGGAAAGGGGGAGGGGAGAGGGAAGGGGAGGGAGAAGAGAAGGAAGGAGAAGAGAAGAGAAGAGAAGGGAAGGGAAGGGAGAGGAGTTGGGGAGGGGAGGGGGTGGATAAAGAAACGACCGAGTTTTTAGTCAATATCATCTGACTTCAGTATTTCTGGAGGTGCGACACGGGCACGGGGGGTGGTGGGGGGTGGGGGTGGGGGTGGGGGAGAAGTGCGTGGTGGGGGGTATTGGAGATGGAGGAGGGGGTTGGGGGTGGCGGTGGGAGTCGAAGCGGGGAGGGGCGGGGTGGGGTGGGAGTGGGAGTTGAAGGGGGGGTGGGGGTGGGAGGGTGTCCAAAACTCGAGCCAAGTACTTCACCCTCTCTTGGCGTCGTCTTTCTCTCGCGCTTTCTTCGCCTTCTTTTTCTCTTCCTCTTTCGGTTTATCGTTTGAGGTATTCTCTTTCTGTTCTACCTTTCCATTTTTCAACTTCTCTCTCTTTCTCCTTCCCTCTACACCTGCCCCTTCCCCTTCTCCACCTCCCCGTCTCCACTTCCCCCCTCCTCCCTCTACCCCTCCCTCTCCCTCTCCCTCTTCCTCTTCTCCACCTTCTCCCCTTCCCCGTCCCCCTCCCCCCTCCCCCCGTTTCGCTCACCCCATTATAACCTCTCGGGCACATTTAGCCCCCGTTTAGGAGTCCGTCCCTGCTGTACCCTTGAGGACTTCACGTCTACCTTTCTACTTTGGAGGTTCGCTTCAATTTACTTGCTTTTCTGCTTGTCTCCTCCCTACTGCTACTCCTCCTTCCCTTCCTCCGTTTTCTTCTCCTCCTCCTCCTTCTTCTTCTCCATCTACTCTTCCTCCTCCTCCATCTCCATCATCTCCCCCTTTTCTTCTTCTTTCCTCTTTCCCTTCTCTTTCTCCTTCTTTTTCTTCTCTTTTCTCTCTTCATCTCCTTCTCCTCCTCCTCTTCCTCCTCCTCCTCCTTCTCCTCTTTCTCCTCCCCCTCCTCCTCCTCCTCCTTTCTCCTCTTCCTCCTCCTCCTCCTTCTTCTTCTCCTCCTAATCCCCCTTATTCTCGCTCT
>NC_091575.1:28592792-28600292 GCF_042767895.1 Penaeus vannamei
TCTCTCTTTCTGTTCATGCCTTCTCTTCCTTTTCTTTTCCCTTCTCCCGCTCCCCTTCCCTTCCATCCCCTACCCCCTACCCTTCCTTAATCTTTTCGTAAGAGGGGAATAGCGAAGACGAAGGGAGGGTGAGAAGAGAGGGATGGGAAGAGGCAGAAGACAGGGTTTGAAGGAGAGAGGATAGAGGAAAGGAGGGGGAAGCTTTGTGAATTATGATTTTGGTTTGAGGGAGAGAGGGAGAGGCTTAAGGGAGAGAGGGAGAGGCTTAAGGGAGAGAGGGAGAGGCTTAAGGGAGAGAGGGAGAGGCTTAAGGGAGAGAGGGAGAGGTTTAAGCGAGAGAGGGAGAGGTTTAAGCGAGAGAGGGAGAGGTTTAAGCGAGAGAGGGAGAGGCTTAAGGGAGAGGGAGAGGTTTGAGGGAGAGAGGGAGTAAAGCCTTTGGTTTGAGGGAGAGGGAGAGGGAGAGAGGGAGAGAGGGCGGTAAAGCCTTGGGAATTGTTATCTTGGTTTGATGTCACAACGAGGAGAGTATCCTGTGTGTGGGAGCTGGAGACGTCCGCCCCCAGTGCTCGGTTTCCCTTCGTTAATGTTTGTTATTTTTTGGCGTTGACATTGTTGCCTTTGTTGTTGTTGTTCTTTCTGTTGTAATTGTTGTTTCTGCTGTTGGTATTGTTGTTTCTGTTGTTGTTTATTGGTATTGTTGTTTCTGTTGTTGTTTATTGGTATTGTTGTTTCTGTTGTTTATTGGTATTGTTGTTTGTTGTTGTTATTGGTATTGTTGTTTGTTGTTGTTATTGGTATTGTTGTTTGTTGTTGTTATTGGTATTGTTGTTTCTGTTGTTATTGGTATTGTTGTTTCTGTTGTTGTTGGTATTGTTCTGTGTTTATAGTAAAAGTATGATTATTTAATTATAATGATCGTTATTGCCATTATTGTTACCAGGTTATTTCCGCTAACCTTCCTCAGTAACGATATTACTCCTGATGCTTTTTTTGACAGCATCGTTATCGCCCTTATCACTCCCGTGGCCAATGCTTTTCACATTTTACATCATTTGTCTCGTTTGGGGGCGGAGTTGGCAAGGGGGGGAAATGTTGCAAGTCATCTGCCGTTGCTTCTGATTTGTAATTTGTCTGTTTGTTAATTTTTTGTGAAGGAAGTGTGAGGGTTTATAATCGGCGTTAGAGGTGGTTTCGGTAATTGTCGTTGTTTGTTTCTGATGTGCTGGTTTTAGATAGTGAATTAGAATTGGTATTATTATGGATGTGTTGTATTAGCATTATAGATTGGTATTGATGATGATATTGTTATTATTGTGATATTATGACCAACTAATTAACATTTTTCTTCTTTTTCCTTGCAGGTAAGTGAAGGCGAGAGATGAAGATGGACCAGGAGTACGGTGAAGAGGGTAAGGGTGACGGGACGAGGGGAAGGGGAGGGAGAGGGAGAGGGAGGGGGGGAATGGGCGGTGAATCACGGTAGGTAAGATGGAAGAGAGGGAAGGTGGGGGGAGGGGGGGATAGTGTCGCAGCATTTCTTCACCCTCCCTCCCCCCCTCCTCTCCTCTCCCTCACTCTTAGGAGGAGGGGAGGGTGTAGGAGGGAGGGGAGGGGGTTGACACTTCACGTCATGCATGCGCCAAACGTGTTTAAGTGGTTGTTGTGGGACATTAAACTCGCTCTTTTCTCTTATTTTCTTTATTTCTTTTTTTATTTCTTTATTATTTTTTTGTGTGTTTAGCTAATCAAGCTCCCGGATCTGTTCCTTTTTTCAAGTCTATGATTAGCTGGGATTTCGTTTCTGTAAGTGGTATAATTTGGGATTTTATTTTATTTGGGACGGAGTGAAGGAGAGGGGAGGGGAGAGGGAGTGTGTTATTGAAAGGGAGGGTCTTATAGCTGCTCTGACCATATGTTATACATGTATGTATGTATATATATAACATATATATATAAATTTATCTAATTATTTATTTATTTATTTATTTATTTATTTATTTATTTATTTATTTATGTATCAATATATTGAGACTTGGGGATGTGTGATAAGCAAATTTAAAAAAAATGATACCCGCATTTTAAGATTTTTTAAAGGAATATCTTTTCGACGATTAGAAAGACGAGCCGCCTCGCCTCGGCAGACGCAACCATTAAAACAGTTTTATGTAACGCGGACAGCTTTTTTTTTTCTTTCTTTTTTTTTTCCTTAGATCAATAGATTTGGGTCGAGCTTTGGGCATCTCAGATCGACATTTTATGGAGGCACCTGCTAATAGAAGGCGATTTCTTGTTTGTCGCTCTCTCCATCTCGAAAGGTCGAATGAATTTGAAGGGAGATTAGATGACTGTGGTTATCACCCACTTCCAATATATCTATATATCTATATCTATATATCTCTCTATCTATATCTATATCTATATATATCTATATCTATCTCTCTTTCTCTCTCTCTCTCTCTCTATATATATATATATGTATATATATATATATATATATATATATATATATAGAGAGAGAGAGAGAGAGAGAGAGAGAGAGAGAGAGAGAGAGAGAGAGATGGATGGATAGATAGAAGGATAGGTGAATAGATGAATAAAATTTTGGGAAAGAGGGAAACTCGAATAACTTACAAAGGAGATTCAGTTACATTTTTTTTTTAAGAGAGCGAGTTAATAAGAGTAAGTAAATCAATAAGTAAACAAAAGAGCGTGAAAGAGAGAGGCTGAGCGAGATGGATTCCAAGCCTATCAACGGCCGATGTCCCAAGGCATTCGAATCCGCTCTCCCAATGGCCCGAGTCTCTGTCGGTCGGTCCGGAGGCGAGGGGAGGAGTCTGAGGGGTTGGAGAGTGACGAGGGCGGGGGCGTGGCGGATTCGAGGGCGGGGGCGTGGATGGGGTATGGGGTAGGGGGCGTGGCGGATTCGAGGGCGGGGGCGGGGGGTGGGATAGGGGGGCGGGGGCGGGGAAGGGGGAGGGGGCGATTTTCAGGAAGAGTTTGGATTTGACTTCGTTGTTGTTGTTGTTGTTACGTTATTGTCATTGTTACTATTGCTATTACTATTACTATTGCTTTTACTGATATTGCTGTTACTTTCTCTGTTGCTAAAACTATTACTATTGCTATTACTAATATAATTATTACTATTACTATTGCTGATATTATTACTATTACTGATCTTACTATTACTATTACTAATACTATTACTAATACTATTACTAATACTATTACTATTACTAATACTATTACTATTGCTATTACTGTTACTAATATTACTATTACTAATATTACTATTACTATTACTAATATTACTATTACTATTACTATTACTAATATTACTATTACTATTACTAATATTACTATTACTATTTCTAATATTACTATTACTATTAGTTATTAATACTATTACTATTTCTAATATTACTATTACTATTGGTTATTAATACAATTACTATTGCTGTTATAAATACGATTACTATTGCTAATACCATTACCATATTGATATTACTCTATTACTATTACTGTTGCTCTTTATTACTATTATCGTTTGTTTTAATTATTTGTTAGTTATCTTTGTCTGTTATTATCGTAACTATTAATTTTATTTTATTACGAATTGTCTGGATTCAAGTTTAGCTGTCAAGATTACATTTTGTAAAATTAATTATTTTTTTTTTACTTGCATTTTCGTCCGGTTTCCTTTATTGCTTGTACATGGTTATATGTTACGTATTATGTACAGGGTATTCATACATTTTCATATATTATATGTATGTGAAATATTAAATGAATGAAAAGCCGTTTCAATTAAGTCATCAAGTCATTAAGTAACAACAACCACAAAAGCAGAAGTTGGAATTCAAAAGACCGCCTTTTTCTTCACAGGCAGAAAAAAACTCTTCAAAATTACCATTTTTAGATCGTCCGGTCTTAAGAGCTAAAATCGCCTGTCAACTTAGTCTTTTACGCGCCGGAAATAAAAGAAAAAAGAAAAAGAAAGAAAGAATGAAAGGAAAACGCGTGTTTGTTCACTCATTGCGCGACAATTAACGGTCGTGTTGCGCGGGCTGGGAGGTGTGTCATTGTTCGTGTTTGTTTCGTGTTTTTGTCGCGCGACGGGAGGAGGCAGGCTGCGGCGGGGCGGGACAAAGCGCGCCGGCGGTAATTGGTGGCGATTGGATGGGGCTGTTGGGTTGTTAGGGTTGTTTGTTTTATATGGTTTTTAGTCTTTTTTGTATTTTGTGTTGCTTTTTTCAATATTGTTTTTTTTTTAATGTTTTTTGCTGCTTTTGTTTTTTTATGGTTTTGGTGTTTTTTTTTGTGTATTTTTTTCATCTGTCTCCTCTCCTCTCCTCTCTCTCTCTCCTCTCTCTCTCTCTCTCTCCTCTCCTCTCCTCTCCTCTCCTCTCCTCTCTCTCTCTCTCTCCCTCTCTCTCTCTCTCTCCTCTCTCTCTCTCTCTCTCTCTCTCTCTCCTCTCCTCTCCCTCTCCTCTCTCCTCTCCCTCTCTCTCTCTCTCTCTCTCTCTCTCTCTCTCTCTCTCTCTCTCTCTCTCTCTCTCTCTCTCTCTCTCTCTCTCTCTCTCTCCTCTCCTCTCCCACATCATGTATTTTCCTTTTCCATGATTCTTCCCCACAATCAGACGAGCAAATTAATAGAGACACATATAGATAGAAAGTAAATAAGACAGATATAGTATAGAATTAAATTCCCACGTGATCGCCGTGCCGTTGTTTAGGATAGACCATGGATGAATGAAAAAATAATTTATTTCATGAATAAGAAATAGCGGGGCTGTTAATGATGGCGGGGGTATGACAAATCGAAGAAAATAGACATTTACAGAAGAAAAGAATATATTTTTGAGGCGTTGGGCAAATTAGAAGAAACTGGAGATGTAGTAGGATTAAAAAGAATAATTATTGTGAAGAGGCTGGGATAGCTTTCCCCTGATTTTATTATTATTGTTATTTTTAATTATTATTTTTATTGTTTTTTATACTATTATTGTTATTTGTATTATCATTTGTATTGGTATTTTCATTTTTATTGTTATTATTATTGTTAATATTATTATAATTATTTTAGTGAGGGTTTTGGGAGCGAATTTGAGGGGAAGGGGGAATTTAAAGAAAAAGAAAGGGAAAATGAAAATGAAAGATGAAGAGAGGAAATGGGAGAAAGAGAGGTAGGGGAATTAAAAAAAAAGGGTGGGGAGGGGAAAGAAGAGAGAAAAAGAACAGGGATAAAAAGAGGAAGAGGGAGTTAAAGATGAAAAGGAAAAAAGACGAGAGAGATTTGTCGAAATAGTTTAACGTGAAAGGGTATACATGAAAATAAATATCTTCACAATGCAAGAAATGTATTTGACCGGTTTCGAATATATCTTCGCCAGAAATACATGCATTTCTGACGAAGATGATGTATTCGAAAACGCTTTAAATACATATCTTGCTTTGTGTAAAGATATTCATTCTCACTCATTCCGTTTCTACATGTTGCCAACACGAATACTGTTCAGCTGTACGTGAAACTTTCTAAAACTTTCTAACCTTTATTTTTTCTCTCTTCTGGGCATCTCGAAGTTGTGGGCGAAGAGGGTGGAGAATGGGTGTGTTGTTTTCATTATTTTTTTCCCGGTAACTTTTTATTGTTTTGTTTATTATTATTATTTTTATTTATTTATTTTTTATTTTATTATTATTATTTTTTTGTAAATGCTGGTGTTAGTTTATATTGTTGATAATTATCTTCACAATTTTTATGATTATTGTTATAATTCTGGGGCTTATACTGCTGTTATTTTTTTATTTATTATTAAAGTTGTAATGTTAATGGTAATAATAATCATTATTATTATGATTATTAGTGTTGATATTATTATTATTATTATTATTATTATTATTATTATTATTATTATTATTATTATGAATTACTATGTCGGTATCACTGCATATTATTGCCATATTATCATTGTGTTATCACAGTCATTGTTGTGATTTATTAGTCCCATCATTTTAATTCCTTATTATTTATCGTGATCATCATCACCATCAATATCATCACCACCTATTATTTTATAAGTTGGGAATGGTACTTTGGAATCATATTTTTACAACCTGCACCGTTTGTTTAGGGAAAAAGGGTTAAATTTGGGTACCGGTATATCAACTGGATCAGGGAGAAGGGACATGCAGGTTAACTGGTAATTTTTGCGAGAAGGTGATCGCCTCCCCCCAACCCCCCCTAAAAATGACCTCGGTTGGGTAAGTATTCCTTCCTCTCGTTACTTCACCCTTAGCAGGAGTCACTGGTAGCAGGTAGCAGGTAGCGGTTAGCAGGTAGCCTAGCCTAGCAAACACGTCCACGCACGCGTCAACACAAAACACACACATGCGTCCACGCACGCACACGCACACGCACACGCACACGCACACGCACACGCAGACACACACACACACACACACACACACACACACACACACACACACACACACACACACACACACACACACACACACACACACACACATACACACACACACACACACTTATACACACACACACACTTATACACACATACATACATATATACATATATACATATAGACATATATACATATAGACATATATATATATATATATATATATATATATATATATATATACATATATACATATATATATATACATATATACATATACATATATACATATATATATATATATATATATATATATACATATATATATACATATATACATATATATATACATATATACATATATACATATATATATATATATATATATATATATATATATATATATATATATATATATATATATATATGGAACAGGGCTTAGTAATAGGCCTATGTATATATTTCTGTAGGTAGGTTTATAATTGATATGGGCCTCTGCATGTATTCGGGAAGGTCTGGAAAAAATGAGAGATGTAGGTCTAAATTTATTGATACAGGTTCGTGTGGTATATATATATATACATAGATATGTATATACGTATAGGCCTATGGACATTATTACTATAGGTCTATGTATTTGTATACAGATAGCTGTTTCCATCCGTATAGATCCGTATAGACCTATGTACATATTATTATAGGTTTATGTATATAAATAAAATAATTTCGAATATTGTTTCAAAAAGCGCAACGTAATGTCTTCATCAGTGGCCTTCCGTGTGCCGTCGTTGTAAATAAGGCGATTTGTCGATGGCACTTGATCGGATTCTCGCTTTTACGTGCATGGCGTCACCTGGCTTCGCTGCTGCTGCTTATGCTGCTGCTGCCTTGCCGTCGCTTCCCCCTTTTTGTGCTTTGTGCTTCTTTGCTTCGTGCTTCTTGCTTCGTGCTTCTTGCCTCTCGCTTCTTGCTTCGTTTGCACCTCCGTGATCGACTTTTTTTTTGTTGTATGTGTTGTTGTTGTGTGTGTTTGTGTGTGTTTTGTCTGTTCGTGCGGTGTAGTCTTGTGTGTATGTC
>NC_091575.1:28612792-28622792 GCF_042767895.1 Penaeus vannamei
TACGTGTGTCGTGTGCGTTTTTTTTTTTTTTTATTGGGGGGGTGGGGGGGTGGGAGGGGGATGTATGTGCATGGTTTTATATTTTGATATATGCGTGAGAGTGTGTGTATGTGCACAATTTATATATCAATGTGTATATATAAGGCGTGAGTTTATTTTTGTTGCATGTGCATGATTTTTTTTCCGAGCGTTTTTTTATTTTTTATTTTTTAGGAGCTGTTTGTAGCCTAGTTGTGTGAGTGTGTGTGTTTGTTTGTTTTGCGTGCGCGTGCACGTTTGAATACGAGCTTACTAAGTCTTGCATACAGATGCTCGGCCTTTTTTTTGTACGCAGCAGATTAGCATATGATTTCTATTTCCTTCCTTTGGATTTTAGGAACACCTCGGAAGAAGACGCCAAATAATAGTGATCGAAAAGAACAACAGGAATAATGAGGATGATGATAACCACCACCACAACACCACCACCCAACACCACTACCCAACACCACCACCCAACACCACTACCCAACACCACTACCCAACACCACTAAGAACAAAACAACAACCACAACACCAACACCACCAAGAACAAAACAACAACCACAACAGCCACAACAACAACCACCACCTCCACCTCCACCTCCACCATCACCATCACCACCACCACCACCACCACCACCACCACCTCCACCTCCACCTCCACCTCCACCTCCACCACCATCACAACCACCACCACCACCACCTTCACAACCACAATCTCCAACAACCACCACCTCCAACACCAACAACCCTATAGCGAAACCCCGGCAGATAATCCGAATAACCAGACGACAACCTCCGCGGCCGGCGACTGGATCCGGGTGTCTCCCTTATCGTCGGGAGGAGAGAGTCCGGTCTGAAAGGTCGCGCCGCGTGACTGGTCCGGAGGCGCCGTTGCTCGAGGTGCTCCTTCGGCTGTTGGTCTCCCTCGGTGGGCGTCGGGCGGTGGGGCGGGGGGATGTGTCCTCCGAGGGCGGGAGGTAGGGCGGAAGGGTGGGCGTGGGTGGGTCTCCGGGTAGTGGGTTTGGGTCGGTTTGGGTATTTTTTTTTTGGTGTTTTTTCGTTTTTTTTTTCGTTTTTTGATGATGGAGGTTTTGTCGTTTGATTTGATTTGTTTGTTTGTTTTTGTCATTATTTGTTTTATTTTATTTAAATCGTATTTTATTCTTTGTAGTATTTTTAATGGAGCTTTCGTCCTTTTATTTTTTATTTTTTTTATTTTTTATTTATTTATTTATTTATTTTTTTTTTTTTTTGTATAGAGGGTGTGCTGTTGTTCTTATCTTTCTTTGGTGTTTTTTCTTTTCTTTTTTTTAGTCGAGCTTTTCTTAACTTGAGGAGCTAGTGCGCATTCAGACAGACTATTAGAGAGAGTATTCAGGCGCTGGCGGAGTGCTATTAGTGGAGTGATAGTGGAATGTCCTGTGGAATGATAAAGGTGACAGACCACGTGATTGATGAGGTGACTGATCGAGTGATTGGGGGTGTGTGTGACCGGACAGGGTGATTGATTTTGATGACTTATGCTCGGGTTGGTTTGGTTTGGGTTGGATTGGTTTGACTTGACTTGGTTCGGGTTGACTTGACTTGGTTCGGGTTGACTTGACTTGGCTCGGGTTGGCTTGACTTGGCTCGGGTTGGCTTGACTTGGCTCGGGTTGGCTTGACTTGACTTGGTTTGGCTTGACTTGTCTTGGCTCGGCGTGGCTCGGCTTGATTTGACTTGGTTTGGCTTGACTTGTCTTGGCTCGGCTTGGCTCGGCTTGATTTGACTTGGCTCGGGTTGGCTTGACATGGCTTGGCCTGGCCTGTTCCGCCACCTTTGGTCGAGCCGAGAGGAATAGCTTGCCTTCGCCTTATCAGTTGGCAGAGGGCTCGCCTCGACGCCCCTCTTGTCTGTGGGGGACGTGGACGCTGGCTGGGGAAGGGCCTGGCGATTCTCTCTTTCTCTGTCTCTCTCTCCCTTTCTCTTTTTCTTTCTTTCTTTCTTTCTCTCTCTGTCTCTCTGTCTCTCTGTCTCTCTCTGTCTCTCTCTGTCTCTCTCTGTCTCTGTTTCTGTCTCTCTCTGTCTCTGTTTTTGTCTGTCTGTCTCTCTCTCTCCTAATCTCACTCTCATCCTCTCCCTATTCCCCCGTCCCTCCCTCTCTCTACCTTCTCCCTCTCTACCTCTTCCCTCTTACTCTCTCTCCCTCTCTCATCATCTCACTCACTCTCCTTATCCACTCTCCCTCTCTCTCTTCTCGCCCTCTCTCTCTATATCTCTACTCTCTTCCTCTCTCTCTCTATATCCCACTCTCTTCCTCTCTCTCTCTCTCTCTCTCTCCTCTCCTCATTCTCATCCTCCTATTCGTACCTCTTTCCTCTTCTTCATCCACTCCCCTCTTCTGCATCCACTTCCCTCCCATTCCTCATCCACTTCCCTCCTCCTCCTCCTATATCCCACTTCCTCCTCCTCCTCCTCCTCCTCATTCTCCCTCCTTTCATACCCACTCTCCCTCCTGCGCTTTGGAAAATATAATGGCCCTGCTAACCTTTTTTTTACGAAGGACTGCGGAATGCCATTACGAAGCGCAGAGTCCCCGTCCCTATCTTTATGAGAAGCCGGGAGTCGCCGTTCCTCGCTCTGTAGTAGATAGGGAATGAGGATGGTTGTGATAAAGGTGAGGAGGATGGGGAATTATGATAACAATGGTGATGGGAACAATGAAGATAAAAATGGTGATAATGGTGATAACGATAATGAGAAAAATAGTATGATAATGATTAAGATACTGATAGAAGTAATAATAAGGATGATAACGCTAGTAATGACTAATAATGATAGCGGGGATAGCTGTAATAGTGGTGGTAAATAACAGCTGTAGTAAAGATGGCGGTGGGAGTGATAACAGATGCCGTTGTAGCAACAACCGTAGTTATGATAGTGATTGCAGTCATGGGGCAACAACAATTGAAATAAAAAGTACCTGCGCCAAAGTCAAAGTCAAAACACATTATTCCATTAATTACAAAGGTGATTCTTTACATGGATATATATATATTGACAGTTGACTATTTAAGAGTTGTTAGGCGAAATTACAGAAGCTTTTAGTGCCTCTTATGATATCTGGTAGCAAAAGCAGCAGCAGTCGTAGTCGTAGTAGTAATAGGAAAAGTTTTTGTGGGCGTCCGTGGCGTCCCTTTCTCGCGCGCGGGCGTGGGCTCCTCGGCACACCTTCCCCAGAGATAGAGGGCGATTTGTTATCCTGAAGGATTTGTTGTTCCGCGACTTTTTCCCCCATTACGGCCCGAGTGAGGACAGTCGAGCCTTTGCCGGACTAAGTTATCTGTTATTATAAAGCCCGGGGTTATCTCGGGGTTAGGGGGAGGAAAGGAGGGAGATGAGGAGGAGGAGGAGGAAGGGGAGAGTTGGGCAGGCAGGCAGGCAGAGAGGAAGGCAAGCAGAGAGGCAGTTAGTTAGGCAAGCAGAGAGGCAGTTAGTTAGGCAAGCAGAGAGGCAGTTAGTTAGGCAAGCAGAGAGGCAGTTAGTTAGGCAAGCAGAGAGGCAGTTAGTTAGGCAAGCAAGCAGAGGGGCAGTTAGTTAGGCAAGCAAGCAGAGGGGCAGTTAGTTAGGCAAGCAAGCAGAGGGGCAGTTAGTTAGGCAAGCAAGCAGAGAGGCAGTTAGTTAGGCAAGCAAGCAGAGGGCAGTTAGTTAGGCAAGCAAGCAGAGGGGCAGTTAGTTAGGCAAGCAAGCAGAGGGGCAGTTAGTTAGGCAAGCAAGCAGAGGGGCAGTTAGTTAGGCAAGCAAGCAGAGGGGCAGTTAGTTAGGCAAGCAAGCAGAGGGGCAGTTAGTTAGGCAAGCAAGCAGAGGGGCAGTTAGTTAGGCAAGCAAGCAGAGGGGCAGTTAGTTAGGCAAGCAAGCAGAGGGGCAGTTAGTTAGGCAAGCAAGCAGAGGGGCAGTTAGTTAGGCAAGGAAGCAGAGAGGGGCAGTTAGTTAGGCAAGGAAGCAGAGGGGCAGTTAGTTAGGCAAGCAAGCAGAGGGGCAGTTAGTTAGGCAAGCAAGCAGAGGGGCAGTTAGTTAGGCAAGCAAGCAGAGGGGCAGTTAGTTAGTTAAGCAAGCAGAGGGGCAGTTAGTTAGGCAAGCAAGCAGAGGGGCAGTTAGTTAGGCAAGCAAGCAGAGGGGCAGTTAGTTAGGCAAGCAAGCAGAGGGGCAGTTAGTTAGGCAAGCAAGCAGAGGGGCAGTTAGTTAGGCAAGCAAGCAGAGGGGCAGTTAGTTAGGCAAGCAAGCAGAGAGGCAGTTAGTTAGGCAAGCAAGCAGAGGGGCAGTTAGTTAGGCAAGCAAGCAGAGGGGCAGTTAGTTAGGCAAGCAAGCAGAGGGGCAGTTAGTTAGGCAAGCAAGCAGAGGGGCAGTTAGTTAGGCAAGCAAGCAGAGGGGCAGTTAGTTAGGCAAGCAAGCAGAGGGGCAGTTAGTTAGTTAAGCAAGCAGAGGGGCAGTTAGTTAGGCAAGCAAGCAGAGGGGCAGTTAGTTAGGCAAGCAAGCAGAGGGGCAGTTAGTTAGGCAAGCAAGCAGAGGGGCAGTTAGTTAGGCAAGCAAGCAGAGGGGCAGTTAGTTAGGCAAGCAAGCAGAGGGGCAGTTAGTTAGGCAAGCAAGCAGAGAGGCAGTCAGTTAGGCAACCATGCAGAGGGTCAGTTAGTTAGGCAAGCAAGCAGAGGGGCAGTTAGTTAGGCAAGCAAGCAGAGGGGCAGTTAGTTAGGCAAGCAAGCAGAGGGGCAGTTAGTTAGGCAAGCAAGCAGAGGGGCAGTTAGTTAGGCAAGCAAGCAGAGGGGCAGTTAGTTAGGCAAGCAAGCAGAGGGGCAGTTAGTTAGGCAAGCAAGCAGAGGGGCAGTTAGTTAGGCAAGCAAGCAGAGAGGCAGTTAGTTAGGCAAGCAAGCAGAGGGGCAGTTAGTTAGGCAAGCAAGCAGAGGGGCAGTTAGTTAGGCAAGCAAGCAGAGGGGCAGTTAGTTAGGCAAGCAAGCAGAGGGGCAGTTAGTTAGGCAAGCAAGCAGAGGGGCAGTTAGTTAGGCAAGCAAGCAGAGGGGCAGTTAGTTAGGCAAGCAAGCAGAGGGGCAGTTAGTTAGGCAAGCAAGCAGAGGGGCAGTTAGTTAGGCAAGCAAGCAGAGAGGCAGTTAGTTAGGCAAGCAAGCAGAGAGGCAGTTAGTTAGGCAAGCAGAGAGGCAGTTAGTTAGGCAAGCAGAGAGGCAGTTAGTTAGGCAAGCAGAGAGGCAGTTAGTTAGGCAAGCAGAGAGGCAGTTAGTTAGGCAAGCAAGCAGAGGGGCAGTTAGTTAGGCAAGCAAGCAGAGGGGCAGTTAGTTAGGCAAGCAAGCAGAGGGGCAGTTAGTTAGGCAAGCAAGCAGAGAGGCAGTTAGTTAGGCAAGCTAGCAGAGGGGCAGTTAGTTTGGCAAGCAAGCAGAGGAGCAGATAGTTAGGCAACCAAGCAGAGAAGCAGTTAGTTAGGGAAGAAAGGAGAGGGGCAGTTAGTTAGGCAAGCAAGGCAGAGGGGCAGTTAGTGAGGCAAGCAAGCAGAGGGACAGGTAGTTAGGCAAGCAAGCAGAGGGGCAGTTAGCTAGGCAAGCAAGCAGAGGGGCAGTTAGTTAGGCAAGCAAGCAGATGGGCAGTTAGTTAGGCAAGCAAGCAGAGGGGCAGTTAGTTAGTTAAGCGGGCAGAGGGGCAGTTAGTTAGGCTAGCAAGCAGAGGGGGAGTTAGTTAGGCAAGCAAGCAGAGGGGCAGTTAGTTAGGCAAGCAAGCAGAGGGGCAGTTAGTTAGGCAAGCAAGCAGAGGGGCAGTTAGTTAGGCAAGCAAGCAGAGGGGCAGTTAGTTAGGCAAGCAAGCAGAGAGGCAGTTAGTTAGGCAAGCAAGCAGAGGGGCAGTTAGTTAGGCAAGCAAGCAGAGGGGCAGTTAGTTAGAGCAAGCAAGCAGAGGGGCAGTTAGTTAGGCAAGCAAGCAGAGGGGCAGTTAGTTAGGCAAGCAAGCAGAGGGGCAGTTAGTTAGGCAAGCAAGCAGAGGGGCAGTTAGTTAGGCAAGCAAGCAGAGGGGCAGTTAGTTAGTTAAGCAAGCAGAGGGGCAGTTAGTTAGGCAAGCAAGCAGAGGGGCAGTTAGTTAGGCAAGCAAGCAGAGGGGCAGTTAGTTAGGCAAGCAAGCAGAGGGGCAGTTAGTTAGGCAAGCAAGCAGAGGGGCAGTTAGTTAGGCAAGCAAGCAGAGGGGCAGTTAGTTAGGCAAGCAAGCAGAGGGGCAGTTAGTTAGGCAAGCAAGCAGAGGGGCAGTTAGTTAGGCAAGCAAGCAGAGGGGCAGTTAGTTAGGCAAGCAAGCAGAGGGGCAGTTAGTTAGGCAAGCAAGCAGAGGGGCAGTTAGTTAGTTAAGCAAGCAGAGGGGCAGTTAGTTAGGCAAGCAAGCAGAGGGGCAGTTAGTTAGGCAAGCAAGCAGAGGGGCAGTTAGTTAGGCAAGCAAGCAGAGGGGCAGTTAGTTAGGCAAGCAAGCAGAGGGGCAGTTAGTTAGGCAAGCAAGCAGAGGGGCAGTTAGTTAGGCAAGCAAGCAGAGGGGCAGTTAGTTAGGCAAGCAAGCAGAGGGGCAGTTAGTTAGGCAAGCAAGCAGAGGGGCAGTTAGTTAGGCAAGCAAGCAGAGGGGCAGTTAGTTAGTTAAGCAAGCAGAGGGGCAGTTAGTTAGGCAAGCAAGCAGAGGGGCAGTTAGTTAGGCAAGCAAGCAGAGGGGCAGTTAGTTAGGCAAGCAAGCAGAGGGGCAGTTAGTTAGGCAAGCAAGCAGAGGGGCAGTTAGTTAGGCAAGCAAGCAGAGGGGCAGTTAGTTAGGCAAGCAAGCAGAGGGGCAGTTAGTTAGTTAAGCAAGCAGAGGGGCAGTTAGTTAGGCAAGCAAGCAGAGGGGCAGTTAGTTAGGCAAGCAAGCAGAGGGGCAGTTAGTTAGGGCAAGCAAGCAGAGGGGCAGTTAGTTAGGCAAGCAAGCAGAGGGGCAGTTAGTTAGGCAAGCAAGCAGAGGGGCAGTTAGTTAGGCAAGCAAGCAGAGGGGCAGTTAGTTAGGCAAGCAAGCAGAGGGGCAGTTAGTTAGGCAAGCAAGCAGAGGGGCAGTTAGTTAGGCAAGCAAGCAGAGGGGCAGTTAGTTAGGCAAGCAAGCAGAGGGGCAGTTAGTTAGGCAAGCAAGCAGAGGGGCAGTTAGTTAGGCAAGCAAGCAGAGGGGCAGTTAGTTAGGCAAGCAAGCAGAGGGGCAGTTAGTTAGGCAAGCAAGCAGAGGGGCAGTTAGTTAGGCAAGCAAGCAGAGGGGCAGTTAGTTAGTTAAGCAAGCAGAGGGGCAGTTAGTTAGGCAAGCAAGCAGAGGGGCAGTTAGTTAGGCAAGCAAGCAGAGGGGCAGTTAGTTAGGCAAGCAAGCAGAGGGGCAGTTAGTTAGGCAAGCAAGCAGAGGGGCAGTTAGTTAGGCAAGCAAGCAGAGGGGCAGTTAGTTAGGCAAGCAAGCAGAGGGGCAGTTAGTTAGGCAAGCAAGCAGAGGGGCAGTTAGTTAGGCAAGCAAGCAGTTAGAGGGGCAGTTAGTTAGGCAAGCAAGCAGAGGGGCAGTTAGTTAGGCAAGCAAGCAGAGGGGCAGTTAGTTAGGCAAGCAGAGAAGAAGGCATGCAAGCAGAGGGGCAGTTAGTTAGGCAAGCAAGCAGAGGGGCAGTTAGTTAGGCAAGCAAGCAGAGGGGCAGTTAGTTAGGCAAGCAAGCAGAGGGGCAGTTAGTTAGGCAAGCAAGCAGAGGGGCAGTTAGTTAGGCAAGCAAGCAGAGGGGCAGTTAGTTAGGCAAGCAAGCAGAGGGGCAGTTAGTTAGTTAAGCAAGCAGAGGGGCAGTTAGTTAGGCAAGCAAGCAGAGGGGCAGACAGGCAGGCAGGTAGGTTGGGGTCCTGAACTTATTAAAACACGGTAGTTGGCATGTGGTAGTCATGGGTAAATGGATAGAAGGATGGGCAGATAGGTTGATGGAAGGATCCTTAGGTGGTTAGATGATGAATGGATAGATGTATACACATGGCGAGGAGGTGAGAAGGTAAATAGATGGGTAGATAGAAAAGATAACAGATCGTCAATAGATAAGGGAGGCTGGGGAAAGTAGTTCAAAAAACATTTTTTGTTGATGCTCAAGAAATACCAGTCACAGGTGATCGGGAATCGATGCAGAGATGAAAAAGCCCCTCAGGTGTAAAGTGTAAAGCCGCATCCAATTTCCTGATGTAGAAAGGGGAAGGAGGAGGACTAGGAGGACTAGGAGGAAAGCAAGCAAGGAGGGAGGAAGGAGGGCTTGGGGGGAAACCAGGGAGGGAGGAAGAAGGGCTTGGGGGAAAGCAAGGAGGGAGGAAGGAGGGCTTGGGGGAAAGCAAGGAGGGAGGAAGGAGGGCTTGGGGGAAAGCAAGGAGGGAGGAAGGGAGGGCTTGGGGGAAACCAAGGAAGGAGGAAGGAGGGCTTGGGGGAAAGCAAGGAGGGAGGAAGGAGGGCTTGGGGGAAAGCAAGGAGGGAGGGAGGAAGGAGGGCTTGGGGGAAAGCAAGGAGGGAGGAAGGAGGGCTTGGGGGAAAGCAAGGAGGGAGGAAGGAGGGCTTGGGGGAAACCAGGGAGGGAGGAAGGAGGGCTTGGGGGAAACCAGGAGGGAGGAAGGAGGGCTTGGGGGAAAGCAAGGAGGGAGGAAGGAGGGCTTGGGGGAAAGCAAGGAGGGAAGAGGAAGGGCTTGGGGGAAAGCAAGGAGGGAGGAAGGAGGGCTTGGGGGAAAGCAAGGAGGGAGGAAGGAGGGCTTGGGGGAAAGCAAGGAGGGAGGAAGGAGGGCTTGGGGGAAAGCAAGGAGGGAGGAAGGAGGGCTTGGGGGAAAGCAAGGAGGGAGGAAGGAGGGCTTGGGGGAAAGCAAGGAGGGAGGAAGGAGGGCGTGGGGGGAAGCAAGGGAGGGAGGAAGGAGGACGAGGAAGAAAGCAAGGAGGGAGGAAGGAGGGGGTGGGGGAAGCCGGGGAGGGAGAAAGGAGGGCTTGGGGGAAAGCAAGGAGGGAGGAAGGAGGGCTTGGGGGAAAGCAAGGAGGGGAGGAAGGAGGGCTTGGGGGAAAGCAAGGAGGGAGGAAGGAGGGCTTAGGGGGAAAGCAAGGAGGGAGGAAGGAGGGCTTGGGGGAAAGCAAGGAGGGAGGAAGGAGGGCTTGGGGGAAAGCAAGGAGGGAGGAAGGAGGGCTTGGGGGAAAGCAAGGAGGGAGGAAGGAGGGCTTGGGGGAAAGCTCAAGGAGGGAGGAAGGAGGGCTTGGGGGAGGAAAAGCAAGGAGGGAGGAAGGAGGGCTTGGGGGAAAGCAAGGAGGGAGGAAGGAGGGCTTGGGGGAAAGCAAGGAGGGAGGAAGGAGGGCTTGGGGGAAAGCAAGGAGGGAGGAAGGAGGGCTTGGGGGAAAGCAAGGAGGGAGGAAGGAGGGCTTGGGGGAAAGCAAGGAGGGAGGAAGGAGGGCTTGGGGGAAAGCAAGGAGGGAGGAAGGAGGGCTTGGGGGAAAGCAAGGAGGGAGGAAGGGAGGGCTTGGGGAAAGCAAGGAGGGAGGAAGGAGGGCTTGGGGGAAAGCAAGGAGGGAGGAAGGAGGGCTTGGGGGAAAGCAAGGAGGAGGAGGAAGGAGGGCTTGGGGGAAAGCAAGAGAGGGAGGAAGGAGGGCTTTGGGGGAAAGCAAGGAGGGAGGAAGGAGGGCTTGGGGGAAAGCAAGGAGGGAGGAAGGAGGGCTTGGGGGAAAGCAAGGAGGGAGGAAGGAGGGCTTGGGGGAAAGCAAGGGAGGGAGTGAAGGAGGGCTTGGGGGAAAGCAAGGAGGGAGGAAGGAGGGCTTGGGGGGAAAGCAAGGAGGGAGGAAGGAGGGCTTGGGGGGAAAGCAAGGAGGGGGAGGAAGGAGGGCTTGGGGTGAAAGCAAGGAGGGAGGAAGGAGGGCTTGGGGTGAAAGCAAGGAGGGAGGAAGGAGGGCTTGGGGTGAAAGCAAGGAGGGAGGAAGGAGGGCT
>NC_091575.1:28635292-28640292 GCF_042767895.1 Penaeus vannamei
CCTTCCTTTCCCTCCCCCATCCCTTCACACTCCCCCCTCTTCCTCTTGCTTCATCGAGGAAGTGCGGTATCCGACTAACCGACCGACTTACCGACTTACCGACCGACCCGACGTAACCGAAATGGAAGGTGGAAGTTGCGGAATCGGGTGATTGATTACTTGTATGTCGGTCTATGTTATTATGATTTTTTTTATGCTGAACTTTCACCTTTCTTGTCGTTGTTTTCCCAATTATCGTTCTATATTTTGTTTTGCGGTAGGAAATGGTGGGCTTCCTGTTCTTCTTCGGTTTCTTTTCTTATTCTTGTTTTTTGTTTTTGTTTTTTTCTTCTTCTTCTTCTTCTTGGTGTATAGTATATTTGTATTTTAAATGTTGATGTTACTTTACTCTCTTCCGCTTTATTCATTCTGGTTATGTTTCTCTTTCCCCCTTCTCTCTCTCCCTTTATTCCCTCTCTCCCCTCCGTATTCCCTGTTCCAGCCTTTTCTAAACCCTCCCTGATGTTTGCCCTGCCTATCTTTTTTGTTTGTTTGTCTGTCTGTTTGTTCGTCCGTCCGTCCGTCTGTCTGTTTGTTTCCCTGTCTGTCTCTCCGTCTGTGTCTGTTTGCCTGTCTGCCTGTCTGTCTCTCTCACTTCCACAGCCGTTGGTTCTATTTGTGACAGCTCGCGAGATAGCTTATCAGTCGGGTCCCTTTTGACACTTAGGATACCTAAGAAAATATGCCGTTTTTTATTTTTTGTATTTTCCGTGTTTTGAAACAAGTTTATTTTTTTCTTGTAGTTTAAGAAATTGTGGCGCAGTGTTTTATGAATGTCCTGGAAGATTTAGTGTGTTATGAGGTGGAGGGAGACGAGTAAAGAGGGGGGAGGGGAGGGGGGGGATTCAGGGGAATGGGTCGGTAAACATCTCTGAGAATTGTTTATAGTCTCCGGTTTATTAGGTTCGTGTTTTGTTTTCAGGTTTTGGTTGATCTCGCTTTTTTTGTGTTCGTAGTAGACACGTAGTGCGCGCTTTCTCTCTCTCTCTCTCTATCACTCACGTGTACTCACATACGTATTCACGCAAGCTTTCTCTCTCTCTCTCTCTCTCTCTCTCTCTCTCTCCCTCTCTCTCTCTCTCTCTCTCTCTCTCTCTCTCTCTCTCTCTCTCTCTCTCTCTCTCTCTCTCTCTCTCTCTCTCTCTCGTTACTGTGAGCTACTGTGAGCTACTGTACTTTTCTTCCTCTCCCCCACTGTGTACCCCTCCCACTTTCCTTCCCACCCCCACCCCCTGTCCTTTCCTCTCTTCTTCCCCACCCTCCCTCCCGCCGCTTCCCCTTTCCCTCCCGTGCTACCACCTCCCTTTCCCTTTTCTCCGTTCGTCCCTCTCTCCCTGTCTTCTTTCCTTCCCCTCTTCTCATTTGTCCCCTCCCATCCCTTCTCTCTCGTCCCTACCACACCTCCTTTCTTCTATTCTCCGTCCATCCCCTCTCTTCCTCTTCCCTCCACCTTTCTCCACTCCACTCCCCCTATCCCCTGTCCTCTCTCCCCAGTTCTCCGTTCCTTCTCTCCCTCCCCCCACTCCTTTCTCTTCCTCCCACCCGCTTCTCCCCCGCCACCCCCCTCCCCTTCTCACGTCCCCCCTCCCTACCCACTCCACCCCCCGCGATGTTATGCTAATTGCAGTAATGGGATCCTGCCTTTTGTCGCCGCGTCCGTGTCCCCCCCTTCCGCTTCTGAATCGCGGGCGGGAAGGTCGCCATCAGGGGGGGGGGGGGTGTCGGAGCGCGAGGTTTGGGGGGGTCTCCGTCGGCAGGGGGGGGGGGTCGCTCAGGATGTGCGTTGTTGCTGCTTCACACCACGCGCAATCCGCTTCTGCAACTTCGGGGTCAGGGGGTGGGGGGGGGGGAAGGTGGAGGGGTGTGGGGGGATTTGGGAGCTGCGCGGGGGGTGTTAGGGGGGGTTTGTATGGGGAGGGAGGGAGGGAGGGTGAGGGGATTTGGGGAGTTAGGGGGTTGTTATGTGGGGGGGATTTAGGAAGGCGCATGAGGGATTAGGGGGTAGCATGTGTTAGGGTAGGGGTGTGGGTGGTATACTGTGGGGGAGGGGGCTTTGAGGGTTAGGGGAGTTAGGGGTAAGGGTGGGGTGGGGATATGGGGGTAGGTGTATAGGGGGAGGGAAGGGGTGGGGAAAGGTATGTAGAGTGGAGGAATTGTATGTGACAGGTAATTAGGGCAATAGGGGTAAAGAAGGGACGTATTGTAGGGTTGGAGGGTGGTGGTGGGGAGGGGGTGATAGAGGGAAGGAGGAATGGAGTGGTGGATGGGGGGGAAGGGTGGTATAGGTGGGTAGTAAGAGGTGGAGGGAGACATTGGTGGGGTGTGGCAGAGGAGGGGAGGGAGAGGAGGAGTGAGGTAGGGGAAGGTTCTATGGGTGTGGAGGGAGGTGTTCAGTGGCTAGATGGGGGAGGGTTGGGGAAAGGAAAGCAGTGTGGGAGGGGGGAGGGGTGGGTGTGGGGGTTAATATCCGCCAGGGAGGATAGGGGGATAGGGGGAGGGGGTGAATGGGGAGGAGAATGGAGGGTGACGTATGTTGAGAGGATAAGAGGGTGGGGGGCGGGATAGGAGATTGTGTGGTCTTGAGGATGTTGAATGTAGGGAAAGTGTGGGTGTGGGGGGGATGGGGGAAGGGCTTGATAAGAATCGGAATGTGGTTTGGGAGTGCATGTTGTGGGTGTGAGGAGTAGGGGGTAGTGGGGTGATGGGTGGTTCTAGGGATGAGGGGCGAAGGGGCAGTGCTACACAGGTGGGGGGAGGGTTGGGGGGGGGGGGTGGATTCTGTGCTCTTGGCTTATGAGTCGACTTGGGTTGTTTTCTGCAAGACGTGCGTGGGTGGGGGTGGAGGTGGGGGTAGGGATAGGGGTTGGGGGTGAGGGTGGGGGGGTAAGAAGGATCGTTACGACAGTGTTGGAAGCTTTTGTGTTAGGAAGTTGGTGGGTTTAGAGGAAGGGTAGGGGAGTGGGAGGGGAAAGGAGGGGAGGGGGGTTTAGGTTTGGGGTGTTATTTGGGGTTATTGACCTCCTCCTCCTCAGTCCTCCTCTCAGCCTCTCTCTCGCCTCTACTCTTCTCTTCACCTCTGTCCCCCCACTCACCCCCCCCACTCCCACACTACGCACCCCGCCACCACCGGCAGGATCCGCGGAGAAAGTAGTACCGGACGTAGTAACACCTCCGCCCCCCCCCACCACCCCCTCATCTCACTCCCCCTCCCCCACACCCTTCTTTCTCATTTTCCACCTCCTCCCTCCTATTCTCATTCCCTCTCTCTCCCTCCCCCTCTCCTTGCACTCCCCCCCACCCCCTCTCCTTCTCACTTCCCACCCTCCCCCGCGTCTCATTCGCCCCTCTCTCCTCCCCCTCCCCTCTTTTACTCCCCTCCCCCTCCCCCTCTCTTTTCACTCCCCCCACCCTCTCCCTCTCCTGCTCTCATGTCACTCCCCCACCCCCTTTCCTTGTCACTCCCCCACCCCCCTTTTCCTTTGTCACTCCCACCCCCACCCCCTCCCCCTCCTCTCCCCTCATTCCCACTCCCCCTCCCCCTTTATCACTCCCCCACCATCTCTCCTTGTCACCCCCACCCCCTCCCCCTCTCCTCACTCCTCCACCCCCTCCCCTTCCAACACCCCTCCCCCAACCCCCCGCCGCTCCCTCCATTATGACACGATTAACACGCACGCACTTGGACACACGAACACGAACATGTTCACTAAAATGTAGGCGCGCGCACACGTATGCGAACACGCACGCACGCGCACACGCAGGAAGGAGGTGGAGAGGGTGGAGGGAATAGTAAAGGGATATGACAGACAGACACAGACACAGACACATAGACACATAGACGGGCACAGACAGACAGACAGACACAGACGGGCACAGACAGACATAGACGGGCACAGACAGACAGAGACAGACAGACAGACAGAAGAGAGAGGAAGTGGGAAGGGAAAGAAAAATAAAAGAAAAAAAAAATGGAAAATAGAACGATAGGAAGTGATGCAAAAAAAGAAAGAAAAAGAAAAAAATCGACACACGCAATCAGACCACAGGAAGCAACGGCGAGTAAGCGATTGACGAGTAACGATAAGTAAGCGAGTAGCAAGTGGCGACGGGCGAGTAGCGAGGAGCAAGTTACGAGCAGGGAGGAGCGAGCAATTCGAAGCGAGTAGCGAGAAGTAAGTTACGAGCAGGGCGGAGTGCATAGCGAGGAGGAAGTTGCGAGCAGAGAGGAGCCAGCTGCGAGGAGCGAGCAGGAAGGAGCGAGTTGCGAGGAGCAAGTTACGAGCAGGGAAGAGCGAGCAATTCGAAGCGAGTAGCGAGGAGTAAGTTACGAGCAGAGAGGAGCCAACAGGGAGGAGCGAGCAGCGAGTAGCGAGGTGGCGTGTGAGGGCGAGCTGGCTGGGTGTTGATAAGCCACCCGCGGGACAAAGCGCCGTCATTGGCCCTCGAAGGAGCGCCCCGGGCTGGGTTCGCCGCCGCCGTGGCCTGGCTCGTGTAGGAGGAGTTGCGTGGTGGGGCTTTGGGGGCTGGGTGGCTGGCTTTGGGGGGGTTCGGGTTTGGTTTTGGGGTGTTGGGGTGGTTTTCTTGGTTGGTTGGTTGTTAATTTTGTTTGTTTCTTTTTGGTTAATTGTTTTGGGTTGCTAGTTGGTTTGCTTTAGGTTGTTTATTTTTTGTTCTTGTTTGGTTTTGTTTTTTTTTTTCTCTTGTTTGTTTTTGTTCTTGTTTGGTTGTTTGGTTGTTTTTTGGATATATTTTTGGTATGATCTGGCTATTTTGATTCCGGGTAGTGCAAAATATATTTGGCTTCATTTTAGGCATGGTGTGTAGGCGTATAATCTACTTATGATCTGATACCTGCGTGTATATGCGAGTATTTCTGTAGGTATTATATATGGGTGTACTCTAGATGCTGATGTGTGCGTTCATTCCTGGTTTATTTATGTGGGTATATTCTGAATACGAGT
>NC_091575.1:28647792-28667792 GCF_042767895.1 Penaeus vannamei
TTCTCCTTCATCGCCTCCTCCTCCTCCCTCTCTTTTTTTCTCTCCATTCTCCTCCTCCTCCCTCTCCCCATCCCTCCCCCTTCCTCCTCACCCCATCCCTCCTCCTCCTCCCTCCCCCTCACCCCATCCCTCCTCCCCTCCCCCTCCCCCTCCCCCATCCCTCCTCCTCCTCTCCCCCTCCCCTCCCCATCCTCCTCCTCCCCTCCCCATCCTCCTCCTCCCCTCCCCATCCTCCTCCTCCTCTCCCCATCCTCCTCCTCCTCCTTTCCCCATCCTCCTCTTTTTCTCTCCATCCTCCTCTTCTTCTCTCCGTATTCTCCTTATTCTCGCCTTTCTATATCTTTCAGAACAGAGAAGAAAATGTATTATTACCTTTATATTAATGTTTCTTTTTTCTTCCTCTTCCCCAGGTGAGTTCCCGGGCAGAGCGACCTGAGTAGTGAGTAAAAAGATGCGTAAGGTGGCGGCGGGTGAGTAAATCGCCGGAGATGAGTAAAGGTCAATATTGAGTCAAAAGAGAAAGAGTAGATGGATGTATTCATGCGCGAGAGAGGTCTCGGGAAGGGTGTAAGTGGGGGGGGGGGGACGAGTGTTTTGGAAGACTATCCAAAAGATGATGATAAAAAAATGGAAATAAAAATATATACAAGATAAAAGAAATAAAGTATAAAAGAGATAAAGATAAAAGATAAAAAGAAAAATGAAAAAAACGGAATGCATGGCGTGGTGCGTGATCGAAGCCAGAAAGCGGAGATTTTGACAACTAGACCTGCTTGTGTCGAGTAGCGTTCGAGATGTTTTAAAATGTGATAGGCCTTCCTTGTTTGTGTAGCGTTCGAGAATTTTTAAAATGTGATAGGCCTTCCTTGTTTGTGTAGCGTTCGAGATGTTTTAAAATGTGATAGGCCTTCCTTGTTTGTGTAGCGTTCGAGATCTTTAAAATGTGATAGGCCTTCCTTGTTTGTGTAGCGTTCGAGATCTTTAAAATGTGATAGGCCTTCCTTGTTTGTGTAGCGTTCGAGATCTTTAAAATGTGATAGGCCTTCCTTGTTTGTGTAGCGTTCGAGATCTTTAAAATGTGATAGGCCTTCCTTGTTTGTGTAGCGTTTGAGATCTTTAAAAAATTATAGGCCTTCCTTGTTTGTGTAGTTTTCGGGATCTTTAAAATGTGATAGGCCTTCCTTGTTTGTGTAGCGGTCGAGATCTTTTAAAAGGGATAGGCCTTCCTTGTTTGTGTAGCGTTCGAGATCTTTAAAATGTGATAGGCCTTCCTTGTTTGTGTAGCGTTTGAGAATTTTTAAAATGTGATAGGCCTTCCTTGTTTGTGTAGCGTTCGAGATCTTTAAAATGTGATAGGCCTTCGTTGTTTGTGTAGCGTTCGAGATCTTTAAAGAAATGATAGGCCTTCATTGTTTGTGTAGCGTTCGAGATCTTTAAAATGTGATAGGCCTTCCTTGTTTGTGTAGCGTTCGAGATCTTTAAAATGTGATAGGCCTTCGTTGTTTGTGTAGCGTTCGAGATCTTTAAAGAAATGATAGGCCTTCATTGTTTGTGTAGCGTTCGAGATCTTTAAAAATTGATAGGCCTTCCTTGTTTGTGTAGCGTTCGAGATCTTTAAAATGTGATAGGCCTTCCTTGTTTGTGTAGCGTTCGAGATCTTTAAAAATGTGATAGGCCTTCCTTGTTTGTGTAGCGTTCGAGATCTTTTAAAATGTGATAGGCCTTCCTTGTTTGTGTAGCGTTCGAGATCTTTAAAAAGTGATAGGCCTTCATTGTTTGATTAGCATTCAAGATCTTTTAAAATGTGATAGGCCTTCCTTGTTTGTGTAGCGTTCGAGATCTTTAAAAATTGATAGGCCTTCCATGTTTGTGTAGCGTTCAAGATCTTTAAAAAAATGAGAGGCTTTCATCGTTTGTGTAGCGTTCGAGATCTTTTAAAATGTGATAGGCCTTCCTTGTTTGTGTAGCGTTTGAGATCTTTAAAATGTGATAGGCCTTCCTTGTTTGTGTAGCGTTCGAGATCTTTAAAATGTGATAGGCCTTCCTTGTTTGTGTAGCGTTCGAGATCTTTAAAATGTGATAGGCCTTCCTTGTTTGTGTAGCGTTCGAGATCTTTAAAATGTGATAGGCCTTCCTTGTTTGTGTAGCGTTCGAGATCTTTAAAAAAAATGATAGGCCTTCCTTGTTTGTGTAGCGTTCGAGATCTTTAAAATGTGATAGGCCTTCATTATCTTGAGTAGCGTTTGAGATGTTTCAAGTGGGATAGGCCTATATGTTATTATACTGTTTGTTTACATCATAGTTTGGAGAATACATTGAAGGTTGAGGAGGGAGCTTGTTTTTATATATTTCATTTTATTATAATTTTTAAACATTTTCTTAATGGCTGTTTGTTTACATCATATATTGGAGAATGCATTGATGGTTGAGTAGTGTTTATTTATTTTATTTTATTATTATTTTTTTAATTTTCTTAACGAATGTGGAGGCGGCCCCTTGCGTAACATTTAATACGTGTTTATATTAGATGAGGACAGGTAATTGATAAGGTTATCAGTGTCTTGTCTGCGTGATAGTGACAGACCGCCTCGCCTGTCCCTCAAAAGCTCTGGATGCTGCAGGTGTATTTTTTTCGGAATTGTTGAAAACCTGGAGACGAAATGACTTTGTTTGTTTGTTTGTATTTGTATCTGTGTTTGCGTGTATGTATGGAATGGTAGGGAAAAAATATGAGGGTATTAGTAATGATGGTAGTAATTGTATGATTGTGTTAGATGATATAACAGAAATTGTTTTTTTTTTCTTTGTCGTATAGTAGCAAGTACTGTAATGAGTGGAAGATTGTGTACCTTCTTAGGAAAACATGGTAAACCCGAGAAGGATAATTTATGTAGATGGTTTGTTCAAAGTCACTGCAGGAAATGATAATAGCGATGGTGATGGGGATTGTAGTGATGGTTATGATGGTGATGATTATGATAATGATATTATGGTTATGATAATGAAGATAGTATGGTTAATTATGATGGTGATAGTAATGATAACGATGATGATGGTAATTATTGATTCGATTTTATTCCTAAAAATCTATGGTAGTAGCTCTTTTTTTTAATCTCCGCACTAGATTAAAGTAGCCGTGGGGGGGGGGGATAGGTGGTAGAACTATGTATGGAGAAAATCGCTGTATCGAGTATTGGGAATTCGATGGTTGAAGTGGAAGGGGGAAGAGGGGAGGGAGGGGGGGAGAAGGTAAATGGGGGAGGGAGGAGGGGGAGGGAGGAAGGGGAGGGAGGAGGGGGAGGAAAGGGGGGAAGGGGAGGAGGAAGGAGGGGGAGGGGGAGAAGGAATGGAGGGAGGAGAGAGTGGGAGGGAGGAAAAGGGAGGGAGGAGGGATGAGGAGAGGGAGGGAGGGAGGGAGAGAGAGATGAGTGAGGCGGATAGGAGAAGAGAGCGCGAGTGGGATGGGAGGAACGGAGAAGGGTGGGCGAGGAAGTAGAGGAATAAAGAGAAGGAAGGAAGAATATGAGAAGAGAGAGCATAAGCCTAGAGGTGTTTGAGAGAGAGAGAGAGAGAAAACACCCCCACCAACACAAGGATTGAAGGAGGCTCGAGTGGAGATGGGGGAGAGGGGAAGAAAAAGGCATCGGACAGGGGAAATGTGCTAGAAGGGGGAAGGGGGAAAGGGGGGTGGGTAGGTGTCCTGGTTAGGCCAGTGTTGTGTCTGAAAGTACTGGCGCTGCTTCCTGCCCGCCGCCTGTGTTTTGATGTTACAAAGGGGAAGGGGGAGGTTAGAGGGGGGAGGGGGGCAGGGTGGAAGTGGGGCAAGGGGAGAGGTGAGAGGGGAAAGGAGAGAGGGGAGAGGAGACGAAAGTAAGGAGGAAGGGGGGGAGACAGGGGAAAGGGGGAGGGGGGGAGGTTAGAAGGGGAGCAGGGTGGAAGTGGGGCAAGGGGATTGGAGGAAGGGGAGGGGGAAACGCGGCACGACAATGGCTTGTTTTCCATGCATGCTCATGCCGTGTCAAAAGGGGATGGAGGGGGGGGAGGCTGGGTTGGAGTTAGTTCTCTCTCCTCCTTTCTTCCTCCTTCTCTCTCTTTTCTCTCTCTCTCTCTCTCCCTCTCTCTCTCTTTCCCTCTCTCTCTCTCTTTTTTTCTCTCTCTCTTTCTCTTTCTCTCTCTCTCTCTCTCTCTCTTTCTCTCTCTCTCTCTCTCTCTCTCTCTCTCTCTCTCTCTCTCTCTCTCTCTCTCTCTCTCTCTCTCTCTCATCTCTCTTCTTTTCCTCCTCCCCCCTTTCTCTCTGCTTCGTCGTTCCCTCCCTTCCCTCCCTCCCTCCCTCCCATCCAGAAATGTCAGAGTGGTATATATCCCATTTTTTATAAAGGAGAAAGAGTGAAACTTAGAGTGTGGGAGTGCAGGCATGTCAAATCACACTTTAGCGCCCATGTCTCTCTAAAACGATAAATGATGTTGTTTTTGTTGCTGTTGTTGTTATTGTTAGGTGTTGTGATTGCGGAGGGAGAGTCAGTGCCAGGGAAAAAAAAAGCTTTAATTTATATTTATTTTATTATTTTTTTTCAATATTCGTTTACGGGGTCCGGGTCTTGGAGGAGGAGGAGGAGGAGGAGGAGGAGGAGGAGGAGGAGGAGGAGGAGGAGGAGGAGGAGGAGGAGGAGGAGGAGGAGGAGGAGGAGGAGGAGGAGGAGGAGGAGGAGGAGGAGGAGGAGGAGGAGGAGGAGGAGGAACCTCGTAGGTCGATCGGCTGCGTTGCTTTAATTCCGGTATTTCGTTTCATATTTGATGGTGGTATTTGTGCTCCGCCTGCTGTTGTTGTCCTTGCTGTTGCTGCCGACGTTGCACTGTTGCCTTTGTTTGTTCTTGTTTTTTTATGGTGCGATGTGTTGGTCATGTTTTTTTTTCTTATCTTTTTTTTATATATTAGTTTCCTGTCTCTATTGTTTCGTGTTTTTTGTTTTGATTTGTCTCATCTGTTTATCCCCTCTTTTTTCTTGTATTTTTTTTTTCTTTTCCTTCTTATTTCAAGCAGATTCAGAAATAGACGGTGTGTTTGGTATTGCTGTTGCTGTTTTTATTTATTATTATTATTATTATTATTATTATTACTATTGTTATTGTAATTATTGTTTTTGTTGTTATTATTGTTATTATTATTCTGTTGATGAATCATCTTTAAGATAGACACATTTGAGTATATTCTCTCATATTTTTCAAGAGAAGCGTAAGTATTTATTGTTTTAAGCAATTTATTTACTCGCCTGTTGTCATTGTAGTTGTGATTTGTTGTATTTTTCTCATTTATGCGGAAGGAGGAGGGGGGTGTTGTAGTTATTGAAGTTATTTATGGAAGATAAAGAAAAACAATTTATCTCCTTTATGGCTTGATTATTGAAGAGAGAAAAAAATAAGATGCATTGTATGTGTGGATATTGGGGGGCGGGTTAGGGGGGAGAGGGTAATGTACTGTGAATTAACGAATGGGGAATGTATAATGGACGATGAGAAAAAGGGGGAAGATAAATTGGGAATTATGTTAAGGGGAGATAAAACTGACGAATTGGGGAAAAGATGTAAAAGCGGCGAGAGTAGATGAGCAAGATGAATTGACGGCACTTTTGTAGGTACGTGTGTTTTTGAGAGTACGTAAGAGGGATGGGAGTGGGGGTGAGGGGTGAGGGGTGAGGGGTGAAGGGGGGGCGGGGGCGGGGGCGGGATAGGGAATATCTGTACGTTCCGTCCGTGTCGCTTGCTTGTTTGGCCTTGATTTGATTGTTTTGTTGCCAGATTAGATCGTCGGGAAAGGACAGCGAGGAACACTGTCAGGCATGCAGGGTCCCCCCTCCCCCCCTCCCCCCTCCCGCTGGGCATGGTCGCCTCGATCAATGATGGTCTGGACGCCGCCTCTGGCCACTCCCTGCCACCCCCGCCTACCCCCCTCCTATGGCTCTACCTCTTCTTTCTCTTTCTCTGTCTTTCTTCTTCTCTTTCTCTTTTTCTTTTCCTTTCTTTCATTTTCTTTCTCTTTTTCTTTCTCTGTTTTTCTTTTTCTCTTTATCTTTCATCCTCTTTCTTTCTCTTTGCCCTGCTCCTCCACCCTCCTCCTTCCCTTCCTTTTTTATCCTCCTCCTCCTCCTCCTCCTCCTCTCCTTATTCGGTGGTAGGGGGGGAGGAGGAATCTGAGGGAGCTCGTTGGTTCTCTAGTTGCCTCTTCTGTTTTTTTTTTTTTTTTCTTTTTTTCCTGGCTTTCGTTCATTCTTCTCCTCGACCATCTCTGCCGTTCTTCCTCTCCCCCTCATTCTCTCCCTCCCTCCCTCTCCACCTACGCCACCTCCCCGCCCCCTATTTTCGTACTCTGAGCCCCGCCGCGTTGTGCAATCGCGCTCTTGCGTCTGTTATTCATTCATTCATTCATTCATTCATTCATTCATTCACGGACGCTTGTTGTTATTTATTATCAGTATGTCAAGTAGGTGTTGCACATGGTTGCGTATTCGTTGTTGTGTGTCAGCATTTATTTACTCTTGACCTTCGTTATTTTACCCGTCTTGTGTCGGCATTTATTTGTTCGGAAGCTTCGTTGATTATCCGTCTCGTGTTAGCATTTATTTACTCTTGAGCTTCGTTGATTATCCGTCTTGTGGGAATGTGTGGGAATGGTGGAATGATTTGGAATTATTATGCGTCTGAATTGCTCGTTTGTTTCTTTGTTTGCTTGCTTGTTTAGTGCTTGTTTGTATCGTGCTTCTCCTTCCTTGCGACACTTCCCTCTGTATTGAAGCGTTTTGTCAGAACCGGTTTCGAGGTCTTCCCCGCCTTTTCCTCCTATCTTCTATCTCCTTTGTTCTTTCACTCTTTTCCCTGTTCGATTTTCCCTCTTCCCTGTTCGATTTCTTTTTCTCTCCTTTCCTCCATTCGATTCTTTTTCTCTCCTTTTCTCCTTTCGATTCTTTTTCTCCTTTTCCCCATTCGATTCTCTTTTACTCCTCTTTTCCCCATTCTCTATTTCATTCCTTTCCCTACTTCCTCCCTGTTCCTATATCCTCCAAATCCCTTTTTCTCCCCCCATCCCTACATCCTTCCTCCCTCCCTGCTGTCCCAGTCCCTATTTCCTCCCTGTCCCTATTTCCTATCCCTACTGCTGCTCTACTCCCATTACCCCTATTCCCCCTACCCCCTGCCGTCATCCCCTTTTGCCATCCTTCCACCATCACCGTCTTTTCCCCTTCCGCTTCTTCACATCGTCACCCCCTTCCTCCTCCCCCTTCTCCCCATCTTCCCACCGCCATCCTTTCTCGTCCTGACCCACCCTCCTTTTCCCTTCGACTTTTCCCCCCTACTTCTCCCCCCACCTTCTCTTCCTCCTTTTGCCCTACCTTCTCTTCCTCGCCCCCACCCCACCCCGCTTCTCCCCGCCTTCTTTTTTCTCGCCCTCCCCCTTCCCCCCGCATATCACCCACTTCTCCCCCACCTTCTCTTCCACGCGCCCATCCCCACCCCCCACCCCCGCTCCCTTTCCTCCTCCTTCCTCTCCTCCCCACCTCCCCTCTTCCACACACACCACCTCCCCTGCCCCTTTTTGCCCTACCCCCGCCGCCCCTTCCTCCCCCGCCCCGCTCCTTCCTCCACACACCACTTCTCCCCACCCGCCTCTTCCACACACACCCACCCCCCCCGCCCCTCCCCTACCCCCGCCCCCCTTCCTCCCCCCGCCCCGCCCCCGCCCCACTCCTCCCCCGCCCGTCAGTGCTTTGCGTTTGATATTGGGCGATCGTCTCGCGAGTTGCCGACGTCGCCGCGGATGGCACCTTGGAGATGATGACTACTGATTGCCTGATATTGATTATCTGCTTCCATCCTTCCTTCCCGACGCCCTGTGCCTGTCTTCTCTTTCTTCTTTTTCGTCTTGTTTTTCTTGTTTTTTGTTCATGTTCTTTTTTTTGTTCTTGTTCTTCTTGTTCTTGTTCTTTTTCTTCTCCTATTCTTTGCCTTCCTTATGCTCCCTGTTCGGCGTCTTTTCCTGCTTCCTATCCTCTCCCTCTCCACTTCCCTTCCCTTACCTCTCCACTTCTTCCTTTTCTCTTGCTCTCGCTCTTCTACTCCTTCTCCTTCTCCACTTCCCTTTCCCTTTCTGTTCTCTTCCTTTCCTTCTCCCTCCTTGTCCAACTCTCGCCTGTCATCGTCGTCACTTTCCGTACCCTGTGATGTGCTGATGCCTGGATATTGGCATTGGAGGAGAAGAGGGTGGAGGATGGAGGGTGGAGGGTGGAGGGTGGAGGGTGGAGGAGGAGGGAGGTGGAGGATGTAGGATGGAGGATGTAGGATGGAGGATGGAGGATGGAGGATGGAGGATGGAGGAGGTAGACGAGGTAGAGGAGGAGATGGTAAATGTGGAGGGGCAGGTGGAGGAGGAGGAGATGCTGGAGGATGGAGGTGGAGGTGGAGGGTGGGAGGGGCAGGAGGAAGGAAGGGAGATGGTGGAGATGGAGGTGGAGGTGCAATGTGGAGGAGGAGTAGGAGAGGTGGAGGTGGAGGAGATGGTAAATGTGAAGGGGCAGGTTGAGGAGGTAGGTAAGAAGAATGTGGAGGAGGTGTAGGTCATGATGCTGGTGTGTGGTGTAGTAGTTGGCGGTGGTGGAGGTGGAAGAGTGGTGGTGTTAAAGTGGCGGTGGCAAAGCCGGGGGGCAGAAATTGGGTGGGAGTAGATGGAGGCAGCTCCAGTAGCAGCGGCATGAATTAGGATGCATAGACAGGGAATGCGTGCGGAGGGATAGGAGGGGGAGGGATAGGAGGGGAGGAGGGGGGAGGGATAGGAGGAGGAGGAGGGAGGGTATTAGGAAGGAGAGGGGAGGGTATTGGGGAGGAGGGATCAGAGGAGAGGAGGGGGTGGGTATTGGGGAGGAGGGGGGGAGGGTATTGGGGAGGAGGGGGGAGGTTATTGGGGAGGGAGGGCCAGAATGAGCCTTGAAAGCAAATGAGGGAGGAAAAGGAGGAAAAGTAGGAGAAATTGGATGCGAAGGAGATCAGGGTGACATTGGTGGAGGACGTCCGAGGAGGGGGGGGGGATGTAATGAAGGTGAATATATGATAACTTCGATGATTGTAACTGTTGTGATAATGGCGATAATGTTGATAATTGAAAAAAATGATGGTGGTGAATAATAAGTGATAACAATAACAATAACTAATGGTATTGAGGAATGAGAGGAACAGTGAAGGAGGGGTGAGAGAGGACCGATTAAGTGGAATCAGAGAGAGGACCGATAAAGAGCGATAAAGATGAAAGAGAGAGGAACGATAAAGAGCGATAAAGAGGAATCAGAGAAAGGCACGATGAAGAGCGATAAAGAGGAATCTGAGAGAGGAAATAGAGAGGAGCGGTAAAGAGCGATGAAGAGGAATCAGAGACGGGACCGATAAAGAGGAATCAGAGAGAGGACCGATAAAGAGGAGGAAGGAGGACGCGGCGGCGACAGGAGCAGCGGCGGCGGCTCGGGGTCGGCAAGGAGGCATAGGCAGGGCGCGCGGGCTGCGGGAGTCTCCCCTTTAACGCTCACTCGAGTTTCGCTCCCTGGCGCCTCCCCGGGTGCTCTGAGATGTGTCTGTCTGTCTGTCTGTGTGCTTGTGTGGTTGGGTGTGGGGCGTGGGCGTGTGTGTGTGTGTGTGTGTGTGTGTGTGTGTGTGTGTGTGTGTGTGTGTGTGTGTGTGTGTGTGTGTGTGTGTGTGTGTGTGTGTGTGTGTGTGTGTGTATGTGTGTGTGTGTGTGTGTGTGTGTGGATGTGGATGTGGATGTGGATGGATGTGGATGTGGTGTGGTGTGGTGTGTGGTGTGTGTGTGTGGGGGGGGTGTCGTGTGGGTGTGCTTGTGTGTGTGCTTGTGCCGTGTGTGTCTGTGTGTGTATGTCTGTCTGTCTGTCTGTCTTTTGTCAGTCAGGATGGTCGAATGTTCTTCCGTTTGTTCCAGGACGGAGCCTGTTTTCCCGTCGGGTGCCAAATAAGTTTTTTCTTTTCTTTTCTTTTCTTTTTTTCTGGGGGGAGGGGGAAGGGGGGGGGGGCAGAGCGAAGGTGGTGCAGCGGACCAGGGGATGTATGTATTTGTGTATGTATTTATTAGAGAATCTGTGTGTGTGTGTGTGTGTGTGTGTGTGTGTGTGTTTCTTAGCGTCTGTTTATCCGCTCGTCTGTCTATGAATGTTTGTGTACCAGTCTCGTCTTTGAGGGACCATCAGTATGTGTCTGTGTTTGTCTGTCTGTCTGTGGTTGCGCGTATATCCGTTTTGCTTGTTTGTGTCTGCCAATTTATCACTGTGTTTAGAAGAAAGAGAGGAGAGAGGAAAGAGGAGAGAGGGGGGGACGGAGAGAGAGGAGAGTGTGTGTTTATAAGTAGTACTTCTCTGTGCGTGCGTGTTTGTGCATCGGGGCTGAAGCGACGCCACTCACGCAGTACCGGTCAGCCAGCCACCAGCCAGCGAGCGTCACTGTGAACGCCTTGATGAAGCGTGGCGGAGAAGCTGCTGCTGCCTCAATCGCGGATGATCGAAGGGGAGAGGCCGGCTTCACGCGGACACCACCAGCGCGGCCTTTATTTATTCATACCGCATCTCTGCTGTCCTTGCTGGAGGTGGTGGGGGTGGGGGTAGGGGTGGCGGTGGAGGGGGGGGGTGGTCTTCCTGCTGCTGTTCCTTGTATTTCTGTTTTTTGTTTTATTTTTTTTCCTGCTGTTCCTCGGCGCTGCTCTTTCCGATGAAATTTCCCCTCGCTTTCTCGCTCGCTCGTTCTTTCTTCTTCTTCTTTCTTCTCTTTCTTCTTTCTCTTCCTCCTCCTCCTCCTTCTTCTTCTCTTTCTCCTTCAACTTCTACTTCTTCTTCTTCTTCTTCTTCTTCTTCTTCTCCTCCTCCTCCTCCTCCTCCTCCTCCTCCTCCTCCTCCTCCTCCTCTCCTCCTCCTCCTCCTCCTTCTCCTTTTAAGCCACAGTTCTTGTTGGGAGGAAGCGTTGCCATGTTGGGGTGGCATCTCGGTTTCCTCGGGTGCCGGGGTGATGCGAGAGGCGCCCCTGTGCTCTCCTGGCGCCTCGAGAGTTGGCAACCACGTCCTGCCGTTCCTGGAGGGCGGTCGGGAAGGGCGCTCTTGGACCTCTTCCTTTCTCCCTGCGTAGAAGGGCGTCCTCTCTCTCTCTCTCTCTCTCGCTTTCTCTCTCGCTTTCTCTCTTTCTTTCTCTCTTTCTCTCTTTCTCTCTCTCTCTCTCTCTCTCTCTCTCTCTCTCTCTCTCTCTCTCTCTCTCTCTCTCTTTAGCTTTCTCTCACTTTCTGTCTGTCTGTCTGTCTCTCTCTCTCTCTCTCTCTCTCTCTCTCTCTCTCTCTCTCTCTCTCTCTCTCTCTCTCTCTCTCTCTCTTTCCTTCGTCTCCCTCTCTAACTCTTTTCCTTTCCCTTTTTTTCCCTCTCCCTCTCTCACCCGTCTCCCTCTCTTGAAAATCCGAAGGCAAAAAAGTAAAAAAAAAAAGTAAAAAAAAAAAGATAAAAAAAATAAAATCCCGAGTCCTTCCGCCCATTAATATCCAACTTTTAGGGATAAAAAAAGCGAAGCATCGAGATTTCCTTTAGCCAATTCCCCCGGGGGCGCTGGTGGGGGTTCGTTCGGTCTCTTGCTGCGGCTCTTGCTTCTCCTCCTCCTCCTCTTCTTTGTCTCCTCCTCCATCTCCTTCTTCTTCTCCTTCTCCTCCTCCTCTTCTTCCCCTCTCTTCTCTCCTTCTCCTCTACCTCCTCCTTCTTCCCCTCTACTTCTTCTTCTTCCTCTTCTTCCCCTCGACCTCCTCCTCCTCCCTTCTCTCCTTGCCCTCTTCTCCTCCTCCTCCTCCTCCTTCCCTCTACCTTCTCCTACTCCTCCCCTCCTTCCCTCTACTTCCATTCCCACCACTTCCTCTTTACTTCCCCTCCTCCTCCTCCTCCCCCTCCCCCCTCTCCCCTCCCTCACTACCCCTTTCCTTCCCCTCCTCGTCCTCCCTCCTCCTCCTCTCCCCCCGAGCCAGTTAGTTTTGATCCCTCCTTCATCCGTCTGGGAGCTGGGTGATGGATGCGCTGTTGACCTCCCGTGCGTTTCGCGGCCGCTTGTCGATCGCCCGGGATTTTCATTTTCTTTCTTTTTTCCTTTTTTTTAATTTTCTTCTTATCTTCACTTTCTTCTTCGTTACTTCATTTTGTTCTTCTTTTCTCCAATTACTTCTTTAGTACGTCTTCATTTTATTATTCTTTTCCTTTTTTTCTTTTTTTTTGGGGGGGTGGACGGGGATTTGTTATTGTTTTGTGCGTTTTTTTTTTTTGTCTCTGTGTATGCGTATGTGCGTAGGTGGTGCTTGTGTGTTTGTGTTTGATTTTTTTTTTCATTTCGTTTGTTTCTCTTGTGTGGGGTTTTTACTTTGTGTGTGTTTTGAGAGCGTTAAGTTGAATTTGGTTATGTTGTTTTCTCTCTCTCTATTTCTATTTCTCTCTCTCTCTCTCTCTCTCTCTCTCTCTCTCTCTCTCTCTCTCTCTCTCTCTCTCTCTCTCTCTCTCTCTCCCTCCCTCCTCCCTCCCTCCCTCCCTCCCTCCCCTCCCTCCCTCCCTCCCCCCACCCCACCCCTTCCCTCTCTCCCCGTCACCCCTCCACCCTCTCCCATTCGTCTTTTAGGAGATGACGGAGAAGAAGAAGAAAAAAAAAAAATGGGATACACGTCGCATATATTAACATTTATGTAATCTCTTCTGACGACTTAGAGGGTGGAAAAAGCGGCGCCGGATCCGAGTGGAGAGAGGGAGAGAGAGATGGGGGGGGGGGGGGGAGGCCGGCGAGACGGACTGCAATCGCGGGATATTATGGCTTTGGTTATGGGGAGTGGGGGGTGGGAGAAGGGGTAGAGGAGGAGAGAGGAGGAAGGGGGAGGAGGAGGAGAGATAAGGAGAGGGAGAGAGGGGGAGAGGGATAGAGGGGATAAGAGGAGGAAGGGGAAAGGTTGGGGAAGTTGGTAGGGAGGGAGGGAGGATAAGGGAAGGTTAGGGGGTTGGGGGGAGAGGGAGGATAAGAGAGTGGAAGGGAGATGGGAAGAAAGGAAGGGTTAGGGAAGGTTGGGGTGGAGAGAAGGGCAGCAGGAAAAGGAAGGGGGTTAGAGGAGGTGAGAGAGAGGGGGAAGGGAGGGGATAAGAGGGTGGAGAGAAGGAACAGGAACAGGATAGGGAAGGTGGGGGTGGGTGGGGGAAGGGGGTTGGTAGGAGGGAGGGAAGGGAAGGGGTTAGGGGAGGCGAGAGACACGGAGGAAAGAAGATGGTAGGAGGGAATGGAAAAGAAAGGGGTTTGGGAAGGAGGGATGGGGGAAGAGAGGGGAGGGGAATGAGGAGTGATGAGTGGGATAGGAGTGGAGAGGAACGTCCAGTAAGGGGGAATGGGAATGGAACGGGTGAGAGAGGGGGGGCGGTGAGTGAACGTAGTACGGCGAGTGAGAAGGGAAGAAAATGAAGAAAAAAAAGATTACATATCCTTGACTTTTGTAAAGGGAAATAATCATAGAAAGTGGAATTCCTCGAGAGGGGGGAAGGGGGTATATGGCATTATGGGTAAGGAGGGTGTACAGAGAAGGGATAAGGGGTAGAGGAGGGGAGGGTAGAGAGGGGGGGGTGGGGTAGGATAGGGGGGGGGGGGGGGAGGGGCGAAGAGTCGACAATGGAAGGGGGCAGAGGAACGAGGTGTATGGTCAGGCCTGGCAGTACAATGTACACACGTGTCGACAGGTGGGAAGACACTTGTTCTGATGAGACAGGTGGGGTGGGGTTGGGAGGGTTGGGGGAGGGGGGGAAGTGGAAGTGTGTGGACTGGGGGAGGGATGGGTGGGAAGGAAGGGTTGGGGGAGGGAGGGGAGGGAGCGGGGGAAGTGCAGGTGTGGGGTGGGTTGGGAGGGGGTGGGCTGGAGGAGGGAAGGAAGGGGTTGAGGAGGGGGGAGGCAAGTGGAGGTGTGGGGTGGGTTGAGGGGAGGGATAGATGGGGAGGAAAGTGTGGCCTGGGGGAGGAGAGGGGAGGGAAGGGGTAGGTGGGGTGGGGTGTGGGAAAGTGAAGGTGGAAGCGAAGGGAGAGGAGGAAGGAGAGGGAGGAAGGAAGGGAGGGAGGGGAGTCCTCTATAGGCCTCGGTCCAAAGGAACTCGGGGTGGATAGGCTGGGCGGGGGAGGAAGAGGGGGAGGTGTAGGGGGAGGGGAAGAGGGAGAGGGGAGGGGGAGTTGTTGGGGAAGGGAGTGCGTTGTCGGTCTCCCTTTTAATGTCGGAGTGCGTTTTTTTATGTAAGACGTTAGGTTTCATTGTGCGAATTGATATAATGGGTTGGAGTTGTGTCCGTCGCGCTGGATTTGTCTGTCTCTGTGTTTCTGGTCGTCTTTATCAACCCTCCCTCCCTCTTCCTCTCCTTTCTTTTCTTACCGTGTTCATTATGTGATTATTACGGCATTATACTTATAGTTCTATTTTTTTCTCTTATTTTATATTATGTTTTGTTTTGCTGTGTCCATTATCATCAATTAGTGTCAGTGTCAGCTTTATCATTGCTAAGATGTTATCCACATTATCATCATTATTTGCTCCTCTTACTATTTACTTTTACTTTGTCTTCTTCCAACTGTCACCACTGCCATTATTGTGTTGTAGATGGAGAGGCTATGGTGACTTAGTGGCGTAGAGGCCTGCACTGTAGACGCGGACACTGTAACCCGAGATGGTTGCCCAGTTCTCTTAGGTCATGGCACTTTGTTGCGTGAAGTGGCTCCTTGAAGTAACTCGATTTGTTTTTGTTTTGTTTTTTTGGGTTTGTTTGTGTTTGTTGGGACGTGGGACGTCTTGTTTGTGTTTTTTTTGTTTTGTTTTTGTTTTGTGTGTGGTTGGTTGGTTGTTGTTTTTTGTGTGTTGGTGGTTTAGTTGGTATTGTGAGTGTGGGATTTGGTTTCGGTTTTATTTTTATTTTTTTGCTGATTTATTTGTTTGTTTACGTTTGTGTTGGGGGTGTTTCAAAGTGTTGGTTTTCAGATGCTTGGCTGTGGTTTGTTTGTTTGTTTGTTTTTTTGTTTCGTTTTGTTTCTCCTTGTGTTTTTGATTTTGTGTCTGATTGTGTGCACGTTTTTGTGTTTGTCTATATTTGTTTGTGCGATTGTATGTTCTTGCGTTTTTTCGTATTTATGGGTGTTTTTTTTCTTGTGTGTATGTGTCTGTGTGTGTCTGTTTGTCCGTCTCTTTTTGTCTGTATCTGTGTGTCTGTCTGTTTGTTTGTTTGTCTGTGTGTCTGTTTGTCTTTTTGTCTGCGTGTCTGTCTGTGTGTTTGTTTCATCCTCTTCGTTTCTAAAAGGATGCGATGCGAAGTTGTTTCACGAAATGTTCTCCAGTGGACACGCTCCTGCCTCGTTGCGTTAGCTCCTCGCGTGGCGATGCTCGTGTTTTACGAGCCTGTTCTTGCTCCATCGCCCGGATGAGGAAGAGGGGGGGGGGGGAAGCTGGGAAGTGGAGGGAGGGAAAGGGAGGAGGTGGATGGACAGGGGGACAGGAAGAGTGAGAAGGTGGACGAGAAGAGGGAAGTGGATAAACAGAGAAAGGAGAAGCTGGACTGGGAGAGAGGAAGTCGCTGGGAGAAAGATGAGAGAAAAATAGAAGGGAGAAAGGGAAAGTGGAGCTGGGGAGAGGAAGAAGGACAGAGAGAATGAAGTGGGTAGGGGGGGAGTTGAAGGTGGAGAGAGAGAGAGAGAGAAAGCAAGCAAGCAAGTAAGTAAGCAAGCAAGTAAATAAGCAAGCAAGCAAGTAAGCAAGCAAGCAAGCAAGCAAGCAAGCAAGCAAGCAAGCAAGACGCGAAGGAAGGAAGGAAGGAAACGGGGGGAGAGGGGCCAGGGAGAAAGGGAGAGTTGGAACAGGGGAAAAGAAGAGGGAATGCGCGAGGAGCAGAGCGCAGGCCGAGCACCGACGCGCACCCATGCACGGAGTCCCATTTCCCTTCGGAGCGAGGCACTGCATGTCGGCGCTTTGTAGGCACGGTGCCAGGCCAGAATGTAGGCCTCCTCCTCCTCCTCCTCCGCTCTCTCCTCGCTCCTTTATCGCCTCCCTCCCTCCTCCTCCCCTCCCCCTTTCCTCTTTTTCTCCCCATCTCCCGAATTTCTCAGTATTCTTCTTTTTTTTCTTTATTCTCCTCCTTTTTATCCTTATCATCTCATCAACTCCTCTCTCTTTTCACCTCTTCGTTCTTCCTTCTACCCTCCTCCTCCTCCCTCTTTCCTCCTCCCCCTCCTCCTCTCCTCCCTCCCCTCCCCCTCCTCCCTCCCCCTCCTCCCTCCTCCTCCCTCCCCCTCCTCCCTCCCCCTCTTCTTCCTACTCCTCCCTTCCCCCTTTCCACCACCTCCTCCCTCCCCTCCTCCTCCTCCCTGCCATCTTCCCTCACCCTCCTCTCCTCCTCCCTCCCCTCCTCCTCCCTCCACCTCCTCCTCCCTCCCCCTCTCCTTCTTCCACCTCCTCCTCCCCCCCTCTTCTTCCACCCTCCCTCCCCCTCTTCATCATCTTCCTCCTCTTCCACTCACTCCTCCCTCTTCTCCAATCCTCCATCCTCACCTCCCCTCAATATCCATCGCCTCCTTCCTCTGAAGTCAAACTGTCAGCAAGGCATCTTAGGGAAGAATGTAGGGAGTTTGGGAGAGGGGGTTATTACGAGAGGGGGAGGGGGGGGGAGGAAGCTAGCGTACGCGAATGAGGAGAGGAGGAGAAGGAATAGTGAGAGAGGTGAGTGAAGAGAATGCGAGTGCAATTGGTGGGGGAGGAGGAGGGAGGAAGGGTGAGCAGGGGAGGAGGGGACAGAGGAAGGAGGAGGGAAGGAGAGAAACGCTAAAGGATCTGGTGTAGAGTACATTAATTCCCGCGCTGTTCTGATTAATGCCGGCGATGTGGTGTTTCCATGACGACAAACCCCGGCCGCCCTCGCCTCGTAAATCCGGGGAACGGCCTCGCGCGGGGGAGGAGGAGGAGGAGAGGGGGGAGGAAGAGGAGGAAAGGAGGAGGAAGGAAGGAAGGAGGAGGAGGAAGGAAGGAAGGAGGGGGAGAGGGAGGAGGAGGAGGAGAGGGGGAGGGAGGAGGAGGGAGGGTGGCTGGCTGTAGTGCTGCCGCGTAATGAAGAGGAGTTTGCGCTTTCGCCGCTCGTGCTGGTTCGTGGTGTGCTGGTATGGTATTTTTGGGGTTTGTTCGTATGGTAATATTTGTTTGTGGTATTTTAGGGCTTGTTTTTGGTATGGTAGAGGGAGAGGGAGAAGAAGGATAGGAATAGGGATAATGAGAGGAGAGGGAAAGGGAAAGGAAGGATAAGGATAAGGAGAGGGAGTGGGAAAAGAAATATAGGGATAAGGAGAGGGAAAGTAAGGAGAAGAAGAAAAAAAAGGTGGACAGGGAGAGAGGGAGAGGTCTTACTTGACGCAGAGTACCTTGGCGGCGTCCCACCGATCGCAGGCCGTTGGTCCATCAGCATAAATTCCCGAAAACCCTCGCTGCCGCCGCCGTGTGTCTGTCTGTCTTTGGTCCTCGGGTTACGCGGGTGTCGCGTGGCCGATGGGCTTTAAATCGGATCTTTTTAATCTGTGGTTGTAGGAAATGGGGAGGGAGGGATGGAGGGGAAGGGGAGGAGGGTTGGGATGGAGGGGAGGGAGGAAGGGAGGAAGGGAGGGGAGGGCGAGGGTTGGGATGAAGAGAGGGAGGGAGGGGGAGGGTTGGAGGGATGGAGGAGGGCGAGGGATGAATAGAGGAGAGGAGAAGGAGAGGAAGGAGGGAAGGGGATGAAGAGAGAGGAGGGAGGGAGGGAGGGAGGGCAGGAGAGGCTGCGGGGTGAGGGAGTGGGGGGGAGGATGGGAGGGGGACTGTGAAATATATAGGCGTAAGGCGATGTAAAGGGGTAGTGCCGATGCGCTGGCGGTGGGACGGCGAGAGGGAGGAGGAGGAGGGGGGGAGGGGGAGGAGGAGGAGGAGGAGGTGGTGGGACTTCACGCTCGTACACTCGCTCTCACGTTCTTTTTTTTTCATTCTCCTTTTCGGTTTTTCTTTTTCTATTTTTTTCCTTTCCTTTTCTCTTTTTCATCTTTCTTTTTCTTCCCTTTTCTTTTTCTATTTTTTCCTCTTTCTTTTTCTTTATATTTTTCTGCCTCTCGCTCTCTCTTCTCTTTTTGTCTCTTCCTTCCCTTTATCCTTCTCTCCCTCCTTCTTCCTCCCTCCCTTCCCCCCCTTCTTTTTTTCTCTTCCTTCCTTTATCCTTCTCTCCATGATTCCTTTATCCTTCTCTTCCTCCCTCTCTCCCTCCCTTTCTCTCCCCCCTTTTCTTTGTTTCTTCCTTCCTTTATCCTTCTCTCCCTGATTCCTTTCTCTCCCCCCTTTTCTTTGTTTCTTCCTTCCTTTATCCTTCTCTCCCTGATTCCTTTATCCTTCTCTCCCTCCTTCCTTCCCGTGATCCCGGCAGCTCAGCCGGCTTGGGCGGGATTAGGGTCCATCATGGCAGACCTTCAGTGGCTCCTCCTTGCGTTTCTGTCCGTCTTTTCCCTTTCTCGGTTTTTTGGGTTTTCTCTCTTCTTTTTTTATCTTTGATTGGTCGGCTGTGTGTGCATGTGTGTGTGTCTTTCTTTTTTTGTTTTCTTTTTTTTTGGTTTCTTGTTCTTTTCTTATTTCTTTGTTTTTATTTCTTTTTCTTTTTCTTTTGTTTCTTTTTTCTTTTTTGTCTTTATATATTTTTCCTTCTTTTTCTCTCTGTCTCTCTCTCTCTCTTCTCTGTCCCCCCTCCTCTCTCCTTTGCTTTCCTGCCTTCACCTTCCCTCTATCTTTCCCTCCTTCACTCCCTCTCTCCTTCACTCCCCCTCCTCTCCCTCACCCCTCTCTCCTTCACTCCCTCTCCTCCCTTCACTCCCTCTCTCCCTCCCTCCCTCCCCTCCCTCCCTCCCTTCCCATTCACATGGTCTATTTTTTGTTGCTTCTTCTTCTACTCTTTACTGTTATCTCGGCACACAGGACTGCACACACTGTACCAGCTCAAAGGCGTACGCCCTCACAATCTTCTGTCTACACTTTTTTCCCTTCCTCGATCTCCCTCCTCCTTCCCTTCTCCCCCTCCTCTTTCCTCCTCCTTCCTCCTCGCCCCTCCTCTTTCCTCCTCCTCTTTCCTCCTCCCTCCTTCCTCCTCCCCCTCCTCCTCCTTATACTCCCCCTCCCCCTCCCCTTCCTCCTCCTCCCCCACGCACTCACCCACTCACCCATCCACCCACTCACACGCCCGCCCACCCATCTTCCCACTCCCATCTTCACTCACCCACCCGCCCACCCATCTTCCCACTCACATCTTCACTCACCCACACACGAAAGAAACCTAACATCAGTGCTCAGAAATCCCCCCTCCCCCCCTTTGTCATTTTTCCTCTCAGGGCGTAGGTCTTCCTCGGCGGTGACCTATCGTCGTTTCCTTTAAAGCAGCGACGCGGCGGGGTCAAAGGTCATCCGAATTGACACGTTGGTGCGGCGTCGCTCTCCGGGAAAGATGGGTTCGGATATTGGTGTGTGTGTGTGTGTGTGTGTGTGTGTGTGTGTGTGTGTGTGTGTGTGTGTGTGTGTGTGTGTGTGTGTGTGTGTGTGTGTGTGTGTGTGTGTGTGTTTTTCCGTCTCTGTCTTGTCTTTATGTTTCTCTTTCTTTGTCTGCTGTCACGCTTTCTCCGTCTCTCTCTCTCTCTCTCTCCCTCCTTCCATTTCCTCGTCTCCCCTTCTTATCTCTCTCTCTCCCACCTTTTTTTTCCCTCGCCCTCGCATCACACACTCATCTCTCTCTCTCATCTCTCCCGTTTATGGAGTTGTTTGTGGTGTTTTGACGCGAACTGTAAAATAGATAATGACACCTCGTAAAAGCCAGCGAGTGGGTGGCAGCGGCACAGGTAAAGGATGGCACAGGTAGTGGGGTGCCTTGATGCCGCATTATCAGCACGTCTCCCACCTC
>NC_091575.1:28672792-28681267 GCF_042767895.1 Penaeus vannamei
ACGATGATGACAATGTTGATGATAATGATGATGACGATAATTGATGATGGTTGATGACGATTATGATGATGGTGATGACGATGACGATGATGAACTAAACAACTCTAAGCAATAAGTAACAACAAGAGAAACGGTCGATCGTAAGGGGAAATGGAGTAGACGCAGATAATTAGCGTAATAGAGAAGAAAGGAGAGGGGGAAGAAAAGACGCGAGTTGGTGGTCTCTATCTCTCTCTCTCTCTCTATCTCTCTCTCTCTCTCTCTCTCTCTCTCTCTCTCTCTCTCTCTCTCTCTCTCTCTCTCTCTCTCTCCTCCCTCCCTCCCTCTTTCTTCACTCCTCTCTTTCTGTATAGATATGTAAATGGATAAATGAGCGCGTGTGATGTTTATCCTTATTTCTTACCCTCATCCGTTTTCTCCCCTCTTGCTTCATCCCGTCTTTTCTTGCTTGCCCACTTTCTCCGATTCTCGTCCCCCATTTATGTCCTTCCGCAATTTCCCCTTCGGTTTCTCCTATTTCCCTCCTTCCCTTCTCTTTTCCCCTCTCCCTCTCTCCCCTTCTCCCCCTTTTCCTCGTTTCCTCTCTCTCCCTTCTCCCCGTCTCCCCCTATTCCTCGTTTCCTCTTTTCTCCTCTTCCCGTCTCCTCCTTTTCCTCTTTCCCCTCCCCCTCTTTTCCCCCTTGCTACTCTTCGCATTCCTCCTTTCCCTCTTTTCCCCTCTCCCCCTCTTTTCCCCCTTGCTACTCTTCGCATTCCTCCTTTCCCTCTTTTCCCCTCTCCCCCTCTTTTCCCCCTTGCTACTCTTCGCATTCCTCCTTCTCTTCCCCTCTCCCCTCTCCCCTCTCCCCTCACCGCCATCGACCCGGCAGGATACGCGGGGAATCGATATTTCTCGGAGCTCGACAAACAGGCTCTCTCTCCATAGATGATGTAAATGTCGAGGAAAGGGATATGAGGGAGAGAGAGGGAAGAAGAGAGGGAAGAAGAGAGGGAGATGCGGAGTTAGAGGAATGGAGGAAAATGTAGATAGAGAGAGAGAGGAGGAAAAGGGAAGGAAAAGAGCAGGAAAGTAAGGAAGGACAGGGAGAAGGAATGGTGGACAGAGGAATAAGAGAAGGGTGTCAGAAAAGAGGGAGAAAATTGGAAGCAGAAGAGAGAAGAGGAGGAGAGCAAGACAGGCAAAGGAATTAGGGTGAAGGAGGAAGAAAAAAGAAACGACTGAAAGAGAAAAAAAAAGAAAAGGGGAAAGGAGAAAGGCAATAGAGGAAAAGGCGGAAAAAGAAGATAAAACGAATTAGGGAAACAGCAAGGAGGGAGAGCGAGCGAGGCAACGGGAACAAGGGTGACGTAGGCATTTGCATACAGGGGCATCAAATAGTAAAGACGTGACTTAAAGATGGATGCGAGTGGAGAGAGAGGCGAGGAGGACGTCCCTCTCTCTCTCTCTCTTTCGTTTTTCTCGTTTTCTCTTTCTCTTTCTCTTTCTTTCTTTCTTTTTTTCTTCCTCTTTCTTTGTCTCTTTCTTTGTCTTTCTTTGTCTTTCTTTGTCTCTCTCTCTCTTTCTCTTTCTCTCTTTCTCTTTCTCTCTCTCTTTCTCTCTCTCGCTTTCTTTCTCTCTTTGTCTCTCTCTCTCTCTGTCTCTCTTTATCTCTCTCTCTCTCTCTCTCTCTCTCTCTCTCTCTCTCTCTCTCTCTCTCTCTCTCTCTCTCTCTCTCTCTCTCTCTCTCTCTCTCCCTCCTCTCCCCCTCTCTCCCCCTCTCTCCCCCTCTCTCCCCCTCTCTCCCCCTCTCTCTCCCTCTCTCTCCCTCTCTCTCCCTCTCTCTCTCTCTCTCTCCCTCTCTCTCTCTCTCTCCCTCTCTCTCCCTCTCTCTCCCTCCCTCCCTCCCCTTCTATCGACGGCTCTCTGCGTAGGAAAGAGTGACCCCGGAAAAGAGGGCTTCTGAAGGGAGGGGAGGGGGGAGGGGGGAGGGGGAGGAGGGAGTGGACAGGGGGTTGTAGGGGAGGTATGGATTACTGCAGTATTGATGGTACGCTTGAGAGAGAGGGGCAGGGAGAGAGAAGGAGGCGGAGAGTAGAGAGAGAGAAGAGAGAGCGGAGGAGTGAAGAGAGAGAGAACGGAGGGGAGGAGAGAAGAGAGAGAAGAAGAAGAGGCAGGCAAGGATAGGGAGAGAGAGGGGGGGCGGAGGGTAGGGAGAGAGAGAGAGAGGGGGGGGGGCGGAGGGTAGGGAGAGAGAGAGAGAATGAGGGAGGAGAGAGAGGGAGAGAGGCTCTCTTCGTCTCCCCTTTCCTTCCTTCTTCCTCCCGCTTCCTGTGCCCTCACCCCCTCCTTCCTCCTCTTACTCTCTCGCTCTCTCTCCTCCTTTCTCCTTTTCCTTCTAATCGTCTTTATGCTCTTCTCTCTCTTCTCCTTCTCCTCCTTTCCTTTCTACCTTCTTACCTCCACCTTATCCTTCCCCTGTCCATCCTATACCCCCTCTCCATCCCCCCATCCTGTACCTTCTCCCCCCTTCTACCCCCTCTCCTTCCTTCTACCCCCTCCCCCCATTCTACCCCCTCTCCCCCCTTCTACCCCCTCCCCCCGTCCCTCGCCTCCCCAAAGAGGAAGCGAAACAACACGAAGCTCACCCAAGTCGAGTTGGTTCCCTTAGGGGTGGCATTTACATGAAGTTTACGCCCCACAGGAGAGTTGGTTCGGGGGAGGGAGGGAGAGAGGGAGAGAGGGAGAGGGAGAGGGAGGGAGGGAGAAGAACGCGTAAGATGCAATAGTCGTTTTTTTGCTGCGTTGTTTTTTTTCTTCTTAGTTATCTTGTTCTCTTTTTCCTCTTCTTTTCTTCTTCTTTCTTCCTTTTCTTTGGTTATTCCTCTGAAGTTCTCCCTTTGTTGTACCTTTTTCTTTTTCTTTTTTCCTTTTTCCTTTCTTTCTGTTCGACTTCGTTCTCCTCTCCCTCTCCCCCTCTCCGACTGGGAGTGTAATCATTACAGTTTTAATTTTCCCCTTTCTTAATTACGCAATTGCAGCTGAACTTATGAAATGATTTGTTTTTCTCTTCTTCCCTCATTCTATAAGCTACGGGTTCGGTTTGAGAGGTCAGAGGTTGAGGTCAGAGGTTGAGGCAGGGGGAGGAGGGAGGGGGGGGTCGACAGTGGGAGGTGGGAAGGGAGAGGGGAGGGGGTCGACGGTGGGAGGAGGGAGGATAGGGAGAGGGGGGTGGTCGACGGCGGGAGGAGGGAGAGGGGGGTTCGACGGTGTAGGAGGGAGGGTGGGGAGAGTGGAGAGGGGTATCGACGGTGGGAGGAGGGAAGGGGGGGGGCTCGGCGGCGGGTCACTGGGGAGAAGAGTCTGTGACTTGGAAGGGGAGACGAGTGGGAAGGAGTGGAGTGGAGTGGTTGAGGGTAGCTGGGGAAGGAGGGAGGAGGAGGAGGAGGAGGAGGAGGAGCATGTTTAAGGATGGTGCTCGGGGGCGTTGGCCGTAGGGAGGGGATGGAAAGGGGGTGGGGGTGGGGGTGGGGGTGGCGTGGGGAATAGGGGGATGGATAGAAAGAGGAATAGGAATGGGGATGGATAGAAAGAGGAATAGGAATGGGGATGGATAGAAAGAGAAATAGGAATGGGGATGGATAGAAAGAGAAATAGGAATGGGGATGGATAGAAAGAGAAATAGGAATGGGGATGGATAGAAAGAGAAATAGGAATGGGGATGGATAGAAAGAGGAATAGGAATAGGGATGGATAGAAAGAGGGTTAGGAATAGGGATGGATAGAAAGAGGATTAGGAATAGGGATGGATAAAAAGAGTATTAGGAATAGGAATAGGCATGGATAGAAGGATTGGGAATAGGAATAGGGATGAATATAAAGAATAGGAATAGGAATGAATATAAAGAGGAATAGGGATGAATATGGAGAAGTGGAAAAAAGAGCGAGGAAGAGGAGGAAGAGAAGAGGAAGAGAGGGGTATGAATGAGTGCGTTTAGTTGTAACGACGCAGGTTAGATCGCGTATAGTGTGTCCCATTTGCTCCGAGAGGATAGAGGAGCGAGGAGGGGCGGCGGAAGAGGCAAGGCGGGCGGGGAGATGAGGGGAGACGTGGGTGGAGATGAGATGGGCGGGGAGATGAGGGGAGATGGGATGGGAGATGAGATGGGCGGGGAGATGAGGGGAGATGAGATGGGCGGGGAGATGAGGGGAGATGGGATGGGAGATGAGATGAGCGGGGAGATGAGGGGAGACGTGGGTGGAGATGAGATGGGCGTGGGAATGAGCTGGGAGATGAGATGGGCGTGGGAATGAGCTGGGAGATGAGATGGGCGTGGGAATGAGCTGGGAGATGAGGGGGGCGTGGGAATGAGCTGGGAAATGACATGGGCGTGGGAATGAGCTGGGAGATGAGATGGGCGTGGAAATGAGCTGGGAGATGAGATGGGCGTGGAAATGAGCTGGGAGATGAGATGGGCGTGGAAATGAGCTGGGAGATGAGATGGGCGTGGAAATGAGCTGGGAGATGAGATGGGCGTGGAAATGAGCTGGGAGATGAGATGGGCGTGGAAATGAGCTGGGAGATGAGATGGGCGTGGAAATGAGCTGGGAGATGAGATGGGCGTGGAAATGAGCTGGGAGATGAGATGGGCGTGGAAATGAGCTGGGAGATGAGATGGGCGTGGAAATGAGCTGGGAGATGAGGCGAGTGGGGAGATGGGCGTGGAGATGAGGGGAGACGTGGGTGGAGATGAGATGGGATGGGCGGGGAGATGAGGGGAGACGTGGGTGGAGATGAGATGGGCGTGGGAATGAAAGGGGAAACTGTCTTGGTAATGAGCAGGAATACGAATGGGGAAATAGGCGGGGAAGTGAACAAGACAACTGGCAGATGAGAGAGAACAATTATACACGCAGGAAATGAAGGGATATGAGACGTAGACGGGAATGACGGGGAAGGGAGATAAACCGAAGGGAAACAAAGGGAGGGAAAGGGAGGCACAGATAGGCAGGGATTAAGGGATAAGCTTAAATGGGGAAATGGGCAAACCGAAAGAAAACGGAATGTGGAAAATGGTAGAGAAACTAGAAGAAAACTGGGTGTGGAGATGAATAGAACCAGAAGAAAACGGGAAATGGAAATTGATGGACATAGCAGAAGAAAACGGGAAGTGGAATATAATAGACGAACTGGAAGAAAACGGGAAATGGAATATAATAGATAAACCGGAAGAAAACGGGATGTGGAAATGAATAGACGAACCAGAAGAAAACGAGAAATGGAAATTGATGGACATAGCTTGTGGAGAGAAAGCGGAAATTGGGGCCATAATAGATAAACCGGAAAGCGGGAAGTGGAATATAATAGACGAACCGGAAGAAAACGGGAAAAGGAATATAATAGACGAACCGGAAGAAAACGGAAATTGATAGACAAACCCCGAAGAAAACGGGAGCGGAGACCGACAGACAGACAAACGCGGACAAGATGACAGACAAGCAGAAAACGGGCAGATGAGCAGAGGCAGAGTGACGTGACGAGGGCGAATGGAGATGGAAAGAAACGGGCGGCGTCGTGGCAGGCGGGCGGGCGGGGACGGGTCGCGGGACACGGCGTGAAAGAGGAATTGGAACGAGGGACGCGCAGCAAGCGGTTGGACATTTCCTTTTTTGGGATTTTTTTTTTCGTTTTAGCTTTTTTCGAGATTTTTCGTCTTTCTTTTTTTTCCTATCTCTTTTTTTCTGTTTTGGTATGCTTTCTTTTCTTTTCCTCTCTTTTTCTCTCTCATCTTCTCTCTTTCTCTTCACCTTCTCTCCCCTTTCTTCTCTTCTCTCCCCTTTCTTCTCTTCTCTCCCCTTTCTTCTCTTCTCTCCCCTTTCTTCTCTTCTCTCCCCTTTCTTCTCTTCTCTCCCTTTTCTCCTCTTCTCTCCCCTTTTTTCTCTTCTCTCCTCTCCTCTGTCCATTCTCCTTTCTCTCCTCTGTCCTTTCTCCTTTCTCCTCTCCTCCCCTGTCTCAACTAGGTTTGCAGAAGAGAGGCGGCGAGAGAGGAAAATCCGATGATAAAATCTGGCTGCATGCGGGGTGATGACTGGACAGAATCTGAGGTTTAATCCCTCTCCCTTTTCCTTTCTCCTTTCTTATTTCTCTTATTCCTCTTTCCCACCTTCTCTTTTATGTTATTAGAATCCTCACACCCTTTCTCCCTTTTTTTTAATCTCTTTCACTGTCTTTGTTGTCTTCCCCTCTTGCCTCGTTACCCCCCCCCCCTCTCGTTTTTTTCTTGTTTCATGTCAGTTTTTTTCTCTTTCGCTTTTCCTTTCCTCGTGAACTTCACCCCCTACCCCCCCTCTCCCTTTTCCAGTTTCTCTCTCTCCAGTTCTTCATCCTTTTCTCCTTTTCCATCTATTTCCCTCTTTTTCTTTTCTGTTCCTTTCCCTCTTTTCTTTGCTGTTCCATTCCCCCTTTCTTATCCTCCCAGGCACTCCACCCCCAACACGTCGAAACTTATTTGACCTTTCCTTCACTGCCTATGATGGCCCGCCCCTTCGTTCGCCGCCGCGTTACCCTAGGGTGGCATTGAACCGCGCGGGTCAGTGCGGTTCGCCTGCATTGCCCGGTGCGGTTCTGCGGTTCGTTTGGGGGGGGGGGGGGGGGGGGGGTAGCTTTGTTTTTTTTCCTGTGGTTTTACAGGTTGGTGATCAGCGTTGACGGGGGATGTTGTTCGTGTATGGATCAGTTTATTTTGAGGTAGAAAGGTGTGTGTGGGGGTGGGGATGGGGGGTGGGGGGGGGGGGGTGGATGTGTGTGTGTGGGAGGGTATGTATGTGTGTGTGGGTGTGGGTATGTGTGTGTGTCTGTGTGTGTGTCTATAAGTAATAATATAATAATAATAATATAATATAATAATAATATAATATAATAATAATATAATATAATAATAATATAATATAATAATAATATAATATAATAATAATAATATAATATAATAATAATAATAGATATAATATAATAATAATAATAGATATAATATGATAATCTGATAATAGATATAATATAATAATAATAATATAATATAATAATAATATAATAATAATAATATTAATATAATAATAATAATAATATAATAATAATAATAATATAATGATAATAATAATAATATAATAATAATAATAATAATAATATAATAATAATAATAATATAATAATAATATAATAATAATAATAATAATAATAATAATAATATAATAATAATAATAATATAATAATAATAATAATAATAATAATAATAATAATAATATGAGTAAAAATATTTAAATAATAACGAACAGGCGGATATTTTTTAAGTGGGAAGATTTTCCTTGGTAGATCCCGGATGGCGATGCCTCTCCCACACGTCCATCTCTCTGACGCCCAATTATGAGGTGCACGCCCACGCTAGCACGATATTTTAGATGGGCGTGCGTGATCCTCTGTGGCTTGTGTTTGATCCCACCCGCGTGTGCTTGTGGGCTGGGTCTTAGATTTTTTTTTTTTTTGAGTGTCTTAAGGTACATGCGGGTTGGGTTTTCACTTGTCCGTTTGTTTGGTTGTCTTTTTCTTTCTATGTATCTCTCTTCTTTCTCTTTCGTTCTTTCTATCGCTCTTTCTCTCTCTCTCTTTCTCTCTCTCTCTTTCTCTCTCTCTCTTCTTTTTTCTCTTTCTCTCTCTTCTCTCTCTCCCTTTCTCTTTTTCTCTCTTTTTCTCTCTTTTTTTTTCTCTCTCTCTTTCTCGTTCTCTTTCTCTCTCTCTCTTTCTCTTTCTCTCAGTCTCTCTCTCTCTTTCTCTTTCTCTCAGTCTCTCTCTCTTTCTCTCAGTCTCTCTCTCTCTCTTTCTCTTTCTCTCAGTCTCTCTCTCTTTCTCTTTCTCTCAGTCTCTCTCTCTCTTTCTCTCTCTCTCTCTCTCTCTCTCTCTCTCTCTCTCTCTCTCTCTCTCATTTCCTCTCTCTCTCTCATTCTCTCTCTCTCTCTCATTCTCTCCCTCTCTCTTTCTCCCTCTCTCTCTTTTTTTTCTCTCTCTCTCTCTCTTTCTCTCTCTATTTCTTTCTCTCTTTCTCTCTCTCTCTCTCTTTCTCTCTCTCTCTCTCTCTTTCTCTCTCTCTCTCTCTTTCTTTCTCTTTCTCTTTCTCTCTCTCTCTCTCCCTCTCTCTCTCTTTCTCTCTCTCTCTATCTTTCTCTTTCTCTCTCTCTCTCTCTCTTTCTCCCTTTCTCTCTCTCTCTCTCTTTCTCCCTTTCTCTCTCTTTCTCCCTCTCTCTCTTCTCTCTTTCTCCCTCTTTCTCCCCTTTCTCCCTTTCTCCCTCTTCTCCCTTTCTCCTCTCTCTCTCTCTCTCTCTCTCTCTCTCTCTCTCTCTCTCTCTCTCTCTCTCTCTCTCTCTCTCTCTCTCTCTCTCTCTTTCTCTCTCTCTCTCTCTCTCTCTCTCTCTCTCTCTCTCTCTCTCTCTCTCTCTCTCTCTCTCTGAGAA
>NC_091575.1:28681767-28684267 GCF_042767895.1 Penaeus vannamei
TTTAGTATTTTGCTGCGCGGTGTCCCCTCCCCGCATGCCTGTACACAAGCAAGCACGCGTGCAGGCATATTAGACGTAATAATGGTGATTGTGAGCGAGCCGGCGATTGACGAGGGAGTAAAGAAGGCCTTTGCTGTTGTTGATGTTTTGGTCGTTCAAAAATATTGCCCATCCCCCCCACCCACCCCACACACACCCTCTCCCTCCCACCCCCTACCGCCCTTTCCCCTTTCCCCAGGTTGTGATTTGTGTTTTATAAACAAATATATTTTAGAGGGGGGTTGGGACGGGGAAGGGTTGAGATGGGTGGGATGGGGGTGGGGTGGGGGGGGAGTAGAGAGTGAGAGGGAGGAAGTAGGGGTGAGTCGGGAGAGGAGGGGAAGAGGGGGAGGAGGAGAGGGAAAGGGGGAGGGGGAGGACGAAGAAGAAAATTAGAAGGATTGGGGAAGGCGGAAGGGAGGGAGGAGGAGGAGGGGAAGAGGAGGAAGAGGCGGAGGTGGTGGTGGAGGAAGTGGAGAAGAGGGAAGAGGGAGGGAGTGGGGGAGGGAGGGAGGGAAGAAAGGTAGGTTATCGATTCGGATAATTGTCACAGTTGAAGGGGTCGACAGCACTAAGTTTGCAAGAGGAAGGATGGCCAGGGGGCAGTGTGGGACTTTATTTATTTATTTTTATTTATTTATTATATTTATTTTTGTCCGTGATTGCAGCTCTTGATAAAGGGGATTTGCGGCGATTTCTCTCGTCTCGTGCCCATCCATTTTCTCCTCTTTCTCCTCCTCTCACCCTCCCCTCCCCTCCGCTCCTCTGCCCTCTCCTCCCCTCCCCTCTTTTTCTGCCATTGGATTTGTGTGGTGATGATTTCCCTCCTTTCTCTTCTCACACTGCTTCGCCTCCCTCTTCCTCATGCTCTTTCCTTCCTTCATCTTTCCTCCTTTCCTTTTCCTCTTCCTCTTCCTCTCCCTCTTCCCATTACCTTCCCCCATTGTACTCCTCCCTCTCCCTTCTATTCTTTTCCTCCCTTTCCCCCATTTATCATCTTCCTTCCTTTCTTCCTACATTCCTTCTTCATGCAAATGCAATCGTATTTCTGTCTATCTTTGTCTGTCTTTCTTTTCTCTGTTTGCCATGTCTGTCTTTGTCTCTGGCTTGCTGTCTCTGTCGGTCTTTGTTTATGTCTGTCTGTTTTTCTTTGCCTGTCTGTCTGTCTGTCTCTGTGTCTGGTTTCTTTGTCTGTCTGTCTATTTGTCCCAACCCTCGTGTCCGCCCGTGACCCGAGCCGACTGGCGGGCTTGAGGGCGATCGCGACCGACACGGGGCTCATTTCCTGCGGCAGATGGAGATGAGGCTCGAGGTGCTGGCCGCGAGGGCTGTTGACCCCGTCTCATTGGCGGTGCCTCGTTGGTCCGGATTGGGGGCTTGGGCCTGGCTGTGTCTGTCTGTCTGTTAGGGGGGAAAGTCTCGTAATTTTGGATGTGTTGTTTTTTGGTTTGGTTTCTTAGTTGTTGTTTTCTGTTTCTCCTGTTCTCTCTTTTTCTTTCTTTCTGTCTTTTCTTTTCCTATCTTTCTCTCTCTCTCTCTCTCTCTCTCTCTCTCTCTCTCTCTCGCTTTCTCTCTCTCTCTCTCTCTCTCTCTCTCTCGCTCTCGCTCTCGCTCTCGCTCTCGCTCTCGCTCTCGCTCTCGCTCTCTCTCGCTCTCGCTCTCGCTCTCGCTCCGAAAAAGTAATCCGCCAGTGCGTATTTTTTAACCGAATCCCGTAATGCGTTTTAATTACGGACTGTTACCTCCCTCATTCTCTTCTCTCGGTTCCACGTCGGGTTTTGGCCGCCCTCACGCCCACCGCCTTGACCCCGATACCTTTTTTCTCAGTAAATCGCGGGCGTATCGCGGTAGTCGGGGGCATAAACAGTGGGCAGGGAAGGGGGAGAGGGGGGAGGGGGTGTTCTTGTGATTGGGGCGTAGGACTGGGGGGATTGGGAGGTGGGGTGGGGAGGGTAGTTATGAGGGGATTGGGGGAGGAGGTGATGGGAAGTGGAGGTGGAAAATCAGGGCATGGGGGGTGGTGGGAAGGGTGGGGTTATAGGAAAGGGGGAGGGTGTGGGGAGGATGATTGGGGGGGGAGGGTAGAATAGTGGGGTTGGGAGTAAGGGAGGGTGATGAAGGCGGATTGGGTGGGTAGGGGAGGGAGGGGATATGGCATCAGGGGGATTGGAGGGTAGAGAGGGAGGGGGAGGGGGAGGGAGGAATGAAGTGGGATGGGAGGAAGAGTGAAACGGCGAAACAGTTTTTCATTGGGGGATTTGTATGGGTCGCGATGGAAGCGTATCTCGGTGTGGGTGGCGCCGACGTGGGCGTGGGCGTAGGCGTACGAGATGGGAAGTAGGCGGGGGGGGTGTAAAGTTAGGGATTGTGTGTGTGTGTGTATGTGTGTATGTGTATGTGTGAGTGCGTGAGTGTGAGTGTGAGTGTGTGTGTATGTGTGTATGTGTATGTGTGAGTGCGT
>NC_091575.1:28689267-28701767 GCF_042767895.1 Penaeus vannamei
CTTCTCCCCTTGTCCTTTCCCCTGTCCCCTTCCTCCTTCCCCCTCCCTCCTTCCCATCTCCCTTCCCTGTCCTCTACCTGTCTCCCCTTCTCTTCCTTCGTTTCCTTTTTTTCCATTTCCTTCCCCTGCGCCCTTTCCTCTTTTCCTTCTTCCCTCGTCTCGCCCTCTCATCTATTCTCCCTCTTCCCCTACCTCCATCTCCCTTCCTCTCCCCAACCTCCCCCCCCTCCCTCCGCCTCTTCCCCTACCTCACTCTCCCTCCGCCTCTTCCCCTACCTCACTCTCCCTCTCCCTCCGCCCCCCTCCTCCCCCTCCCTCCGCCTCTTCCCCTACCTCACTCTCTCCCTCCGTCTCCTTCCCCCCCATCCTCCCCCTCCCTCCCCGACTTCCTACCCGGTGGCACTTGACATTGGACAGCGCGAGACTAGGATATGGAATGGATTATCAACTTCTGACGTTCCGCTTTTTCGTTCTCGATTTTATTCTTTCCTCTCTCATTCTCTCTCTGTCTGTCTGTCTCTCTGTCTCTTTCTCTTTCTCTTTCTCTTTCTCTCTGTCTGTCTCTGTCTCTGTCTCTCTCTCTCTCTCTCTCTCTCTCTCTCTCTCTCTCTCTCTCTCTCTCTCTCTCTCTCTCTCTCTCTCTCTCTCTCTCTCTCTCTCTCTCTCTCTCTCTCTTCTCTACCTCCCCTCTTTCCCTCTCCCCTTTTCCCTCCCTTCCTCTCCCCCCTCTCTTTCTCTCCCCTTTTCCCATCCTCCCTTCCCCCCTCCCTCTCCCTCCACAACATTTCCTGTGACCACGAGGTTGTGTTGTGTTTATTTAACGTTGGTTCTCGTGGATATACTGGCGTGTTAAATGTAAACGGGGTGCTTCTCTCTGCCACAACTTCCAACTCTTTATGTTCACAGACGCAGTGGGGGAGAGGGTGGGAAAAGGGGTGTAGAGAGTAGGAGAGGGAGGGAAAAGGGAGAGGGAAGAGGAGGGAAGGACGAAGAGGGAAAGAGGGAAGAGTTAGGAGAGAGGGAAGAGGTAGGGAGAAAGGGGAGAGGGCAGGAGAGATGAGGAAGGGGTGAAAAGGAACAGGAAAGGGGAGAAGAGAATGAGAGGGGAGAGAGTGGAAGGAGAATGGGAGAGAGGGAAAAGGAAAGGAGGGAAAGGAGAAAACAGGAGGGTGGGAATGGGGAGACGGGAAGAGAGGGGCTAGGAGGCCTGCCAGGAGGAGTGAAAGGAGAGGTATGGCAAGGGGAGAGTGGGAGACGTGGGAGGGGGGCGGGGTATGGTAAAAGATGAGGGGTGGAGGTGGAGAAAGGCCGGCAGGGGGAAGGGTTGGAGGCGAAATATCCGCGCCAGCTAGTAATGTGTGGATAGCCAGAGCTTTGCCAGAGCCCTTGGAGTTTCTTTTTTTTTTCTTTCTTTTTCTTTTTTTCTCCTTCTCTCCTCCCCTCCCCCCATATTTCTCGAGTCTTGAAGCCCTTTCTGCACGATACTGTTCCAGGTTATTTACTTTGTTCCCATTTTGCCTCCTTTCGACTTTTTTTCCCCTGGCGTTCATTGTTCGATTCTGAATTTCTTTCCTTCTCATATTTCTGTTTTTTTACTTTTTTCTCTCTTTCAAGTTTCTTTGCTTCTCTTGCCCTTTGGTGGTTGGATTAAAACGTTTCCATAAATTCCACGCAACTGTTGTTGTTGGGTTAAACGTTTCCAGTTGGTCTGCCCCACTGTGGGTAGTGGATTAAACGTTTCTTGAAGTTCCAGACCACCGTGGATATTGGCCATAAATTCCGTGTGGGTGCATAAAACGTTTCATTAGAAATTCGCCCTCCTTGTATAAACGTTTGATTAGAAATCCTTCCCTTTAGCTTAAACGTTTGATTAGAGACCCGCCCTCATTGTATAAACGTTTCATTAGAAATCCGTCCTTTATGTTTAAACGTTTTGTTAGAAATTCGTACTCTTGTATCCGTCCCTCTTGTGGTATATAGACAAGAAACGTTTCCATGGAGTGCCAAAATGCGTCAGCTGACAGAACCCGCGCATTCACGGACGATTCGCATCCCCCTCCCCTACCCCTTTTTCTTGGGATTTAAACGGTTCCCATTCCCGTTCTTGGCGCTCGCGTGACGTCATCGGCGAGGCGGAACAAGAAATAGAAAAAAAAAACGGGAAGAGGTCACCCTTGAAAAAAAAGGCAAACGTGAAACAAACAGGAAAAAATGGATTAAAAGGACAAGCTTTAAAAATACAGAAGGTTCAGAATAGAAAAATTGTTTATTAACAAATTTAAAAAAACGAGCTCGCCTGAAGGAGAAAAATGAGGTAAGATTGCTTATGAAAAAACAAGACACAAAAAGGACCCCCCCAAAAAAAAAAAAAAAAAAAGTGGAAATATAAATAGAATTGGACAAAAAGAATATTATTAGAATTTAAAAACCAACTTTCCCATCTAGATAAAAAAAAATGAAAAATGAAGATATGAAAAAAAAAATGTAAACAAAGATTTAAATCGCAAGCCCCCCCCCCTTTCCCAAAAAGTAAAAAAGATTGAAAACGGCAACAAAAAAGCACAATAAAAAAGAACAAAGGAAATAAAACATTTGCAATTAACCCCCCAACCCCCCTCACCCTCCCACCCCCACCCCCACCCCACCACCCTTCCTCAAAAAAAAAGAAAAGAGAAAAAAAAATAGAGAAACGAGCGAGGGAGCACTCGGTTATTGGCAGTGATTGGATTAAGTACGCAATCACGCTGATGATCAAGAGAGGAGCCGAGGCAGGCGCTAATCACGTTACAGCTATTGATCGTTATGGGCGGCCGTCGAACCCGTCGCTGCCATGGGCGCCTGGGTGGCCCTGCCTGCTTGCACGAAGGGTTTTTTTTTTTTTTTGCTTGGTGACGTGGATGAGGATGAGGATGATGGTGGTGATTGGTGAGGATGATTGATGATGACGATGGTAGGATGCTGGCGATGATGATGACGATGATTGATGATGAGGATGATAATGACGACGATGATGACGATGACTACGACGACGGGTTGCGGAACAGTTGGTGCCAGACGGTTCGATTGGGTATTTCGGTGTCACGTTTGCGCTAAGGAGGTGGCATCTACGGGACGGGGGAGGGGGGAGGGGGGGGTGGCATCCTGGGCCAAAGCAGGGGATGAGACGGGCAAGCACGCACTCTCGAGCACGCACTCACGCACGCACACTCACGTATTCATGCCGATATAAATATAGATTGGGTTACACATGACTGGGATCAGAATGGCACTAATGGCGAAAGAAACTGGCATCTTTAAGGGTTTAAAGTTACTCGGGTATAAAGACGAGCACGAGGGTAGTTAGCGGTGGTTCATGGTAATAGGTAATTAGGGTGAAGGGTGGCCTGGTTCTCTTTTATGGGATTGGATCTGGTAGGTAGGCGAAAGAAATGTAAATTCTCTCTCTCTCTTCTTTCTGTCTCTCTGTCTCTCTGTCTCTCTGTCTCTCTTTCTCTCTTTCTCTCCACTCTCCCTTTCCCTTTACGCCTCTCCCTCTCCCTCTCCCTCTCCCTCCCTCTCCCTCTCCTCTCCTCTCCCTCTCCTCTCCCTCTCCCTCCCCCTCCCTCTCCCCCTCCCTCCCTCTCCCCTCCTCTCCCCCTCCCTCCCCCTCCCTCTCCCTCTCCCTCTCCCCCTCCCTCTCCCCCTCCCTCCCTCCCTCCCTGCAGATAAACCGAACGCTGGCTTTTCATACTACAGTTAATTTCATTTCTAAATACTTGCTGTAATCTTGTATGTCTTAATTGGTGCTGAAGGGTTATTTTGTGAAGTACCCATCTATGTAATTGTTTATACTGTTAATGTATTATATTATTTGTCAGTTTATTCATTGCGCTCGGTTTGGAAATAGTACCGTGTTTTTCGCAGTAGTTGGCAACCCTCTTTGTTTATTGTGTTGATTTCTTTAATTTAATGAGTTTTTTAAGGTATTCTTTTATGTAGGTTTTATCCGTCCCCTTTTCTTTATTATTCATTTTTTTCTTATTATTGACGACTTTGTCTTATCCTTGGTTCATTTCTATTGTTCTGTTGTTTACCTTTTCCATTTTATTTTTTTTTCTTATTGTCTTTTTTTTTACTTTTCTGTCTATCTGCGTATATTTTGCTCTTTTGACTGCCTGTGTCGTCGGATCTTATCTGTCCAACTTGGTCTATCCCCCCCACCTTCTTCCCTCCTCCTTCATCTCCCTTTCCTTTTTTTTTCTCTCTCTCTCGTCTCTCCTTTTCTTTCATTCTCTCCTCTCCCTTTTCCTCTTCATCTCCCTGTCCCTACTCCTCCGTCTTCCTCTCGATCTTCCTCCTCCCCCTCCCCTCCCCCTCCCCTCCTCCTCCCCTCCTCCCTCCCCTCCACCCACTCTCCACCCACTCTCCGTCCTCCGCCATCCGCCCTCCCTCCCTCCCTCCTGGCGGCGTTCGTACCCTGCATTCGAAGGAAGGCGCTGCAGGACTTGCCTCTCTCCCTCGCCTTCGTCTTCGCCTTCGCCTTCGCCTTCGCCTTCGCCTTCGCCCGTGTCCTTTGTCACGAGAGGAAATTGGGGGAGCATACGGAATGCGGGAGAAGGGGCTGGGATCCTGTCATTACTATTATTATTGTTATTACTATTGTTGTTCATTTTGCTGTTACTATTATTATCATCATTTGCTATGGTGGATATTGTTGTTTTTATTTTTACTATAATTATTAGTACTATTATTATTGTTGTTATTGTTGTTATTGTTGTTATTGTTATTGTTATTGATTTGTTATTCTTTGTCTTTCCCTCTCTTTCCTTCTCTCTCTCTCTCTCTCTCTCTCTCTCTCTCTCTCTCTCTCTCTCTCTCTCTCTCTCTCTCTCTCTCTCTCTCTCTCTCTCTCTCTCTCTCTCTCTCTCTCTCTCTTCCACCCATGTGGAGTAGTGTATGCGCGCGAGTATATGTATGTGTGGGCGGGGTTAGTGTACCATAGGAGTGGGCGTGAAACGGTGTGAGTGGGGGGGGGGGGGGAAGATGGGGGTCAGCGGCTTGCATGGTATAGTTGTGGATCAATAGTGTGACCTTCAGCCCGCCCCCACCCCCACCTCCTCTTCCCTCCCCCTCCTCCTCCTCCTCCTCCCCTTCTTTCCTTTCTCCCTCTCTTCTTTCTCCCTTCTCACCCCTGCAACCTTCCTCTTCCCTCCCTTCCCCTATCCTTTTCCTCCTCCTCCCTTTCCTCTCCCTCTTCCTCTTCCTCCTCCTCTTCGTCGTCCTCCACCTTCCTCTTCCTCCTTCCTATTCCTATTCCTTCCTTCCACCCCGCCCCTCCTCCTCCTTTGACCCCATTTTTCAATACCTCTCCCCTCCTCCTTCCTCTCTCCCTCCCCCTTCTCCCTCTCCCTCTCCCTCCCCTCTCCCTTCCCCTTCCCCCTTCCCCTTCTCCTTCTCCCTCCCCCTCCCCTCCCCCTCCCCCCGCTTTCCCTTAGTACCGCTGGGGCCTCTCTGAATTTTGTCGGGTCACACAGGCCACAGGAAATTACTTGCTCTTTGGTGGCGTGCGCTTTTTTGGGGGTGGGTGGGGGGTGGGGGGGGGGAGGGGGATGGTGTTTTGTCATCTTGTTTCGGGAGGGAGGGGGGGGGGTTGTTGTGTGTTTGTGTTTTGGTTGCTTGTTTTGGTCTTCTATATATGTTTTTTTTTTTGGGGGGGGGGTTGTTTTGTTTGTTTTTTGTAGGTGTTTTTTTTTCTTTCTCTCTTCTCCCCTTCACCCTTTTCCTCTCTCTTTTCCCTTCTCCTTTCCCCCTCCACTCCCTTCTCTCCTCGCGTCTCCTCTCCCTTCTCTTCCCTCCCTTCTCCTCTCCCTTCTCCCCTCTCTCTTGTTATGACGTGTAAACTGGAGGTGCTGACTGGGCATTCTTTCGGTCTCTCCTTGGCTCTCCTCTCCTCTCCTCTTTTTCCTCTTTTCGGCCGTCCAGCTCCCCGTTCTCCTCTTCTCCTCCATCCTCATTACATTTCGTTTTTTTTTTGTTAGAGAGAGAGCGAGAGAGAGAGAGAGAAAAAGAAAGGAAGAAAGAGAGCGAGAGCGAGAGAGAAAGAGACAGAGAAAAAGAGAAAGAGAAAGAGAAAGGAAGAAAGAGAGCGAGAGAGAGACAGAGAGAGAGAGAGAGAGAGGGAGTAAAAATCCGTGTGCGAGTACAAGAATACGAGCAAGGGTACGATGACGATGTCTTGCGCGAGTGAGCGAGTACGAGTGCCCGCCCCCCCCCCTCCCCCCCCGTACTCTCTCCCAAGGGTCTGTCCTGCTGTTCCTTTGCTCTTCGCGACGTTTCGGCTTCGGGGACATGCGGGCGTGCGGGGGAGGATCTGGAAGGGGGGAGAGAGAGAGAGAGGAGAGGAAGGAGGAGAGAGAGAGAGAGAGAGGGAGGAAGAGATGGAGAGAGAGAGAGGGAGGAAGGGACGGGAGAGAGAGAGAGGAGGGAGGAAGGGACGGGAGAGAGAAAGAGAGGAGGGAGGAAGGGACGGGAGAGAGAGAGAGGAAGAGGAAGGGACGGGAGAGAGAGAGAGAGGAGAAGGAGGAAGGGACGGAGAGAGAGAGAGAGGGAGGGGAGGAAGGGACGGGAGAGAGAGAGAGAGGGAGGGAGGAAGGGACGGGAGAGAGAGGGAGGGAGGAAGGGACGGAGAGAGAGAGAGAGGGAGGGAGGAAGGGACGGAGAGAGAGAGAGAGGGAGGGAGGAAGGGACGGGAGAGAGAGAGAGAGAGAGGGAGGAGGGGACTGGAGAGAGAGGAGAGGGAGAGAGTGACTGGGAGGAGAGAGGAGAGAGAGAGAGAGAGAATCAGTGACTGGTTGAGAGAGAGAGAGAGAGAGAGAGAGAGAGAGATGAGCTAGAGAGAGAGAGAGAGATATATATATATATATATATATATATATATATATAGAGAGAGATAGATAGAGAGAGAGAGAGAGAGAGAGAGAGAGAGAGAGAGAGAGAGAGAGAGAGAGAAATGTTTCCGTTTTCCGATACGAATGGGGAAGATGGCGCGTTTTTTTCGCTTTTCTTTCGTTTTTTTCTCGTTTTTTTATATATGATTTGGGTTTTCTCTCGTTGGTGTAGATATGGAAATTTTTTTTTAAAGAGATTTGGTCCGTTTTGATAGTGGTGCGGGGGTGAGAGCGGGTGGAGTGGGGCTGGAGTGGGGGTGAGAGGGAGACGGAGAGAGGGAGAGGGAGAGAAGGAGAAGGTATGAGGGAGGGAGAGGGAGAGGGGGAAGGAAGGAGAGGAGTGGGAGGGAGAGGGTCGAGAGGAAGGAGAGGGAGTGGGAGGGAGAGGGTCGAGAAGGAAGGAGAGGGAGTGGGAGGAGAGGGTCGAGAGGAAGAAGGAGAGGGAGTGGGAGGGAGAGGGTCGGGGGAAGGAGAGGGAGTGGGAGGGAGGGTCGAGAAGGAAGGAGAGGGAGAGGGAGGGAGAGGGTCGAGAAGGAAGAGAGGAAGGAAAGGGAGTGGGGGGGAGAAGGGAAGGAAGGAGAGGGAGAGGGAGTGGGAGGAGTGGGGTCGAAAAGGGGAGGGTGGGGGCGAGGGCGGGGTGGGGGGTTCGTGCGCGGGAGGCACAGATGAGCGTTGTGTGCGCTGAGGATAATGCAACAACAGCATGTTATGCCGCGATAAAGTTTGTTTCGCGAATGCATGTGCGTGCCTCTTTTAAGGGTAATTGCGCGCATGCAAGCATAACCTCTCACGCACATACATACGTACACGGAAACTTACTTCTCCGTGATCGTGCAAACAGTTGCGCATACACACACGCTCACACACGCGTTCACGCACACACAGACGCGCACAAATGTTGGTTATGTTTATGGCCGTCATTCTTTATTTGTTATTATTTTTTTCTTCTAAAATTCCATCGTCCTTTTTGTGTATATTTATTTTGATTTATGAATATTATTATTATTATTTTTTTTTTGTTAAGAATGGCGGCGCGAACACGAAATCAGCTTTTGCCAAATTTGCCCAATCGGAGCCGAGTGACCCCGGCCGCGACCCAGAAAACGCGTTGCATTACCGCTGGGGCAACACCGGCAGTAGGCCGAGCCCTTCCATTCTCGGTCTGTCTTGTGTGTCTTGTCTTGTCTTGTCTATCTCTGTCTATCTGTTTCCATCTCTCTCTATCTCTCTCTCTCTGCCTCTCTCTCTCTCTGCCTCTCTCTCTCTGTCTATCTGTTTCTATCTCTATCTCTGCATCTCTCTCTCTCTCTCTGTCTCTCTCTCTCTGCTCTCTCTCTCTCTGCTCTCTCTCTCTCTCTGCCTCTCTCTCTCTCTCTCTCTCTCTCTCTCTGCTCTCTCTCTCTCTCTCTCTCTCTCATCCTTTTGCCTCCCCTCTCGTATCCTTTCCCTCTTCCTCCTTTATCCGTTCCTCCCTCTCCCTCCAGGTTAACCCTCCTTCCCTTCTCTCCTCTCCCATCCTCTCTCCCCTCGCTGCTCTCTTCCTTCCCAATCTCTGGCCTTTCCCTTCTCTATCCGTTCTTCCTCAACTCACCCTTCCCTCCCCTTCTCCCCTCCCTCCCTCTTCTCCCCTCCCCCTCTCCCCCTTCTCCCCTCCTTCCTTCCCTCTCCCCTTCCCCCCTTCTCCCCTCCTTCTCCCCTCCCCCCTCTCCCCCTTCTCCCTCTTCTCCCCTGCCCCCTCTCCCCCTTCTCCCCTACCCCCTTCTCCCCTGCCCCCTCCCCCCCTTCTCCCCTACCCCCTCTTAGCCCTTGCCAATCTAAAAATGATGACAAAAGAAACACGATTTTGAGACTTGTGGATGTGGGTGTGGATGTGGGTGAAAGGGGAGGGGAGGGGCGGGGAATGAAGGGGAGGGGAAGAGGGAGGAGGGAAAGGGAAGGGATTGAAGGGGAAGGGTGGAGAATGAAGGGGAGGGGAAGGGGAGGGGAGGGAAGGGAATAAAGGGGTGGGAGGGAAGAGGTGAGAAATCGGATGGTAATGGACGAAAGGATGGATTGAATAGGATTGAATGGAAGGGGAGAGAGAAGGAAGGAAGGAGTGAACTTTTGGTTTTGGAGGGAGGAGGGAGGAATGGGGAAAAAGGGAAGTGGAGGTAATTGATGGGAGGGATAGACTGGGATTGGAGGGAAGGGGAGAGAGAGAGAGAGAGAGAGAGAGAAAGTAAATAGAGAGAAAGTAGAGGATTGGAGGGAGGGAGGAATAACATGGGATGGGTCACACGTTCAGACATACATAGTAGAGAAGCAGAACTAGAAGACAGACGGAAAACAGGTTTGGGGAGAGAGGGAGAGGAAAGAGAGGAGAGGAGGGACGGGAGACAGAGAGGGACAGGAGAGAAGGAGAGGAGGAGGGACGGGAGAGAAGGAGGGAGGAAGGGACGGAAGACAGGGAGGGAGAGAGGGGAAGGAGGGAGGGGAGGGGAGGGGAGGGGTAGAGAAATTAAGGTCAAGGGTGCTGTGGTTCTGGTTTCTCGTGGGGGGGGCTGTGACCCGGGGGGCGGCCGCGGCAGAGCTGGGGGTCACGAGAGACTATGGCGAGAAGGATCCGCAGGGAAGTTACAGGAACGGGCTTGAGTATGTCCGTTTTTATTTCATTATCTTTTCTTTTCTTTAAGCCTATTGTCGTTATCACTCTCATTGTGTTTTGCGTCTATCATTGTTGGTGTTTTTGGTGAGGATAAGGGTCAGAAGCATTACGATTATGATTATGATTATGATTATTAATTAGTAGTGGCTGATTAACATTTATTGATTTTTCATTATTGGGGTTTTTATTTCTATTTTTTTAAATAGAAGGTATGGAAATATGAAAGGGATGAGTTAGAATGACAAATATATATACACTAAACGTGATATATATTCGCACGGAGGTTAAGGAAACCTGCACTTTAAATGCAAAACTAATCCTTGGTAGCCCGTTAGTCTCTCTGCAAAATAAATATGCGGGTTGACAGGTCGAATTAATGTCGCGTTCCGCCTTTTTAAAGCTGAAAAGGTCATGGTACGGTGGAGGTATGGCTTCTTCCCTGATTTTTGGTTTAATTATTGTTGTTATTATTATTATTGTTGTTGTTGTTGTTGTTTGTGTGTTTATTAGTTTTTGTCTTGATTTTTTTCTTTTTTGTCGTTTTTGGGGGTTGGTTTGTGAGGGAGAAAGGGTGGAGGAGGAGGGGAGGAGGGGAGGGAGGGAGGGAAGCTAGGTCAAAGGGTAGAAAGCAGAGGGAAGGGAAGGGAAGGGAAGGGAAGGGTAGGGAGAGAAGGGAAGGAAGGAAGGAAGGAAGAAAGATGGGAAGCAAAGACGAGGGGATGGGAAGGGAAGGAGGTAAGTAGAAGAATATTGAAGGGAAAGGAGGGAGGGGAGGAAAGGAAGGGAGGAATGGATGGAGGGGGGAGGGAGGGAAAGGAATGAAGGGAGGGAGGGAGGGAGGTCTGTGGAGGGGTGAGAACGGAAGAGAACGGAAGGGAAGGGAGGGGAGGGAGGGAGGGAGGGAGAGAGAGAGAGGGAGGGAGGGAGAGGGAGGGTTGCTACACAGGTGCTTATTAAAGCCGACAGTCTGCCGGCGCCCTCGGCCGACACCCTTTACCTGGGCCTTGCACGACCCTCCGCCGGAGATCACACTCGCCCCTGCTTCTGCCTGGCGCTGACGTGGTTTTTTGTTTGTTGTTGTTGTTGTTTTTGTTTTTGTTGTGGGAGATGGAGGGCCACATTCACCTGCTTCTGCCTGGCGCTGACGTCGTTTTTTTGTTTGTTGTTGTTGTTGTTTTGTTTTTGTTTTTGTTGTGGGAGATGGAGGGCCACATTCCCGTGCTTTTACCTGTAGCTTACGTCGTTTTGTTGTTTTTGTTGTTGTTGTTGTTGTTTTGTTTTTGTTTTTGTTGTGGGAGATGGAGGGCCACATTCCCCTGCTTCTGCCTGGCGCTGACGTGGTTTTTTGTTTGTTGTTGTTGTTGTTTTGTTCTTGTTTTTGTTGTGGGAGATGGAGGGCCACATTCCCGTGCTTACTTTACCTGTAGCTTACGTCGTTTTGTTGTTTTTGTTGTTGTTGTTGTTGTTTTGTTCTTGTTTTTGTTGTGGGAGATGGAGGGCCACATTCCCCTGCTTCTGCCTGGCGCTGACGTGGTTTTTTTGTTTGTTGTTGTTTTGTTTTTGTTTTTGTTTTTGTTGTGGGTGATAGAGTGCCACATTCCCGTGCTTTTTACCTGTCGCTTATGTCATTTTGTTGTTTTTGTTTTTGTTGTTTTGTTTTTGTTTTTGTTGTTTTGTTTTTGTTTTTGTTGTGGGAGATGGAGGTCCATAATCCCGTGCTTTTTACCTGTCGCTTATGTCATTTTGTTGTTTTTGTTTTTGTTGTTGTAGGTGATGGAGGGCCACATTCCCGTGCTTTTTACCTGTCGCTTATGTCATTTTGTTGTTTTTGTTTTTGTTGTTTTGTTTTTGTTTTTGTTGTTTTGTTTTTGTTTTTGTTGTAGGAGATGGAGGGCCATATTCCCGTGCTTTTACCTGTCGCTTATTTCGTTTTGTTGTTGTTTTTGTTTTTGTTGTTGTAGGGGATGGAGGGCCACATTCCCGTGCATTTGTGTGTCGTTTACTTGAGTTTTTTTGTTTGTTTTTGTTTTAGGATGATGTAAATGCCCTCGGGGAGATGGGGGCGTGTTGATGTTTGGGCGGGGGAGGTGTTGGGGTAGGGGGTGGAGGAGGGAGAGGGGGGAGAGAAAGAGAAAGGAAAAGGGAGAGGGAGAGAGAAAGAGAAAGAGAAAGATGGAGAGGGAAAGATGGAGAGGGAGAGAGAAAGAGGAAATGGGAGAGGATACTATGATACTATGTTATTGAGGGGTTGGGGGAGGGGAGGGGTGAGGTCGTCGAGTATAGAAACCTTTTTATTATTTCACATTTATTCGAAGCTCTCCGTTTCACGTTCCATTTTCTCCCACGCCAGACGCGATTACAAGTAATAATGTAATAAACTTTCTCCATTTTTTCGATCGTGGACGTCCATGCGGGTGTTCGTTATCCGGTTATTCAATCCGTTCCTCAGACCCGTGGCGGTATGAGATGATTGGGGGAATGTATTGATGTATTGTGTTTGTATTCATCTTATTTTTCTTGGTTGTTGTTGTTGTTGATGGTGGTGGTGTTCGCGTGTTTGTGGTTTTGTTTGGGTTTGGAATAATGCTGCTTGTGCGATTTGTTGTTGTTGTTATTATTGTTGTTATTATTTATTTATTTATTTATTTTTTATTTTTCATTTATTTATTTTTTGTTTTTCGAATATTTTATATAATTTTTGGGGGGATTTGCGTTTTTATTCGGGATTTTTGGCAGGGTTATTCGTAACTTTTTTTTTAATCTATTAATGAGTTTCTTCGAATTGGTCGGGTGGTCGGTCGCGCGTTTATCACACCTGGCGAGAGTAGCCGAGAACTGTTCGGTACGGGTGCCACTTGACAAGGGAGTGACGGTGGCATTTCCGCGGCTCGGGTGCTCTGGCCATGTTTGTTGCTATCGTTGTTGTTGTT
>NC_091575.1:28714267-28746767 GCF_042767895.1 Penaeus vannamei
TATATGCGTGTGTATGTATGTACGTATATGTATATGCGTGTGTATGTATGTACGTATATGTATATGCGTGTGTATGTATATGCATGTATGTATATGCATATATGTATGTATATATATGTATGTATATGCATATATGTATGTATATATATGTATGTATATGCATATATGTATGTATATGCATATATGTATGTATATGCATATATGTATGTATATATATGTATGTATATGCATATATGTATGTATAGCATGCATGCATTCATTCATACATACATTTAGCATTTGTTTCTTTGTGTGTAAATTATACTAATAGTTTTGAGATATGCTCACTTTCAGTGAAGAAGTGATCATGTTTATGATAACTTTTTTTTCCATTTTGTTTATGTAGTTTTGATATAATTAATGTAATCATTTTAAGGATTACCGCTATTTTTTTTTCTTTTTTTTTAGATTGTCAGGTTATTTTTCTGATTCAAAAATTGAAATGTAACGATCATGTGTTGAATTAAGGAAAAATAATTAATAATGATGTTAGTGCTGTTATTATGTATTCATGATAAAGAGTTATTCATTATTAATTATGATTATCTTTATTATCGAATAGTAATTAGTGTCAATTTAGTCAGATCTTGCCAGGAAATGTATAATTGAAAATGAATGATTTCACAGTTCAAGAAATATAACTGACGTGTTTCTCCCTTTTTCCCCTTCCCCCTCCCCTCTCTCCATCCCTTCTGTTCCCCTTATTCCTTTATTCTTTGCATCCTTCCTTCCCTTTTATCTTACTTTCATTCTTTCACTCCTCCCCCCTCCCTCGCTTCCACCCCTCCCACTTTTCTCTCCTCTCTTCCTCCCTCCCTCCCTTCCCTCCTTCCTTTCCTATTCTTCCCCCACCCTCCCCTTCCCCTCATCTCTACCTTCCATCCAACTCTCTATTTCTCTTTTCATCCTCCCTTCCTATCCCTCCTCTTTTATCCCCTTCCAATTTCCTCCCTCCCTTTCGATCCTTTCCATTTACCATTCTCCTTACTTCCTCCTATTCATTCTGCCTCCCTCCCTTCCATCCATCTACCCTTCCCCTCCTCCCCTCCTTCCCCCTTCCCTCCCTTTCCTTCCACCTACCTCCCTCCCCTCCCTTTCACCCACCTATCCTTCCACCCACCTCCCTCCCTCCCTTTCCATTCACCCCCTCCCTCCTTCCCTTCCACCCCCTTCCACCCCCTCCCACGCTTTCCATTCACCTACCCTTCCACCTCCCGCCCTCCTTTCCATCCTTCTACCCTTCCACCGACCTCCCCGTTCCACCCATCTACCCTTCCTTTCACTTCCTCCCTCTTTCCCTTTCCACGTACCCTTCTTCCACCCTCCCTTCCATCCACCTACCTTTCCATTTCCCTCCCTCCCTTTCCATCCATCTACCCTTCCTTTCACCCTCCCTCCCTTTCTACCCATCTACCCTTCCCTCCCTCCTTCCCCCCCCACGTCCCTTTCCCTCCCATTCCATCCACCTACCCTTCCTTCCACCCCTCCCTCTCCACGACCCCTTCCCTCCCTTTCCACCCATCTACCCTTCCTTCCACCCTTCCCCCCTCCCTCTCCACGTCCCCCTTCCCTCCCCCCCCTCCAGGCAAGATCAAATACAGTGAGCGAGTCTACGACGCGTGTATGGAGGCCTTCGACTGCTTGCCTCTCGCCGCCCTCATGAACCACCAGTTCCTGTGCGTCCACGGAGGCCTGTCGCCGGAGATCCACACGCTCGACGACATTAGGAAGGTAAGGCGAGAGGGAGGTGGTGGTACGGGAGGAGGAGTAGGAGCAGGAGTAGGAGTTGTTGTAGTATTGCAAAAAGTTGTTGGAGTAGTATTACAAAAAGTAGTAGTAGTAGTAGTAGTAGTACAAATAGTTTTAGTAGTAGTAGTACAGATAGTTGTAGTAGTACAGTACAGATAGTTTTAGTAATAGTATTACAAATAGTTTTAGTAGTAGTATTACAAATAGTCGTAGTAATAGTACAAATAGTTTATTAGTAGTAGGAGCAGTCGTAGTAGTTGTGGTAGTAATGGTGATGGTAGTTGTAGTAGTTATGGTAGTTGTAGAAGTATTAATTGTAGTAGTAGTAGGAGTAGTATTAATCGTACAAGTAGAAGGCGATAGTCGTAAGGAGTCGTTTGATGTGGAGCAGCGAGCGCGTGGAGCCTCCCGGTGTGTAATGTCGTCCGCGTGTTTTGGGTCGAGTGATGAATGGCGACACAGGTATGGCTAGGAGGTGGTGGTGGGGGGGGGGGAGGCCGTTGAGTGAAAAAGTCGTCGTGGTCATCGCAGGCGTGGGCGTGGGCGTGGGCGTGCTCTTGTTTCGTGGCCTTGGGCGTCTTGTGTTTTTTAACCGTTCGTCGTTGTTCGGGACTTCGTGACTGTATGTGTCTTTTTCTTCTTTTTATTTTATTTTTTTATGTTTCTCTCCTCTTTTTGTTTCTTTGTTTCTAACTCTTTCTCTTTCTCTCTCTCTCTCTCTCTCTCTCCCTCTCTCTCTCTTTCTCTGCCTCTCTCTCTCTCTCTCTCTCTCTCTCTCTCTCTCTCTCTCTCATATTCTCTTTCCGTCCTTAACAGTTTTATTTCCAATTTTTATTTCACCCTTTTTCAGTTTGTTGCCATCCATTCTATCTTTCAGTTTTATTTTTTTCCCTTCGGCTTCACCTCCATGCCTCTCCCTCATCCTCATCCCTCACCTGCACCCCCTCCTTTGGTGCCCCCCCTCCCTCCCCCGTACAATCCCTTCACCCATGAGAAATTGGGCGGTTAATAGGATGTGGGAGAAGGCATTTGTGTTTATCTTTCTTTTTGTTTTGATTTTAATGTGTTTATATATCACCCCCGTATGTTTTTTTTATTACTATTAATTTTTTTTTTTTTGTTAATTTATTTGTGTGTGTGTGTGTGTGTGTGTGTGTGTGTGAAGGTTTTTAAGGGGCGTTTTGTTGTGATTTCTACAGGGTGGTTCGTAACTCTTTCGTTTCTCTAAAAGTAGATGAAAGATACATGAACACGCGCGCACGCACAGGTACTGGTAGAGGCAGACACGTACACACACAGGCACAGGTAAACACGCGTAAACGGTCACGCATACGCATAGGCAGAAGTAAACACGCACACAGGGACGCGCACGCACACAGGGACGCACACGCACACGCACACAGGGACGCACACGCACACAGGAACGCGCACGCACCTACACGCACGCACGCAACCACACGCACGCACGCATCCACGCGCATCCACACCTACTCACACACACAGACACGCAGGAGCGAGAGCGGGCACGGGGACAGGTGCCATAAAGCGGCAGCAGGGAGCAGGGGGAGGCGGTCAGCAGGTAGCAGAGGGGGCGCTGCTGACGACAAACCAGGTAGCGAGGGGCGTAGGTGATCTGTGTTGACGGGCGTGAGTGGGTGGGCGGCAGCAGGTAGCAGAAGGTATAGTCAGGCGCGGGGAAGACGAGAAAGCAGATGGGAAAGCAGGTGTAGCAGGTTAGAGGAAATAATAGAAAAGAGGGGGTGCGTGGGAAGCCGTCTCACCTCTTCAGCAGATCGAGCTTCTTTGGTAAAGTAGGTAAAGGAAGCAAGGAAGGAAGGAAGGAAGGACAGGTGTAGGGAGGACGACAGGTGCAAGGGGGAGGGGGAGAAAGTTGGATGGAGAAACGGGTATAAAGGCGGAGAAAGCAGGTGTTTGATGAGCAGAAAGCAGGTAGGAGGACCAGGTGATAGAAAACAGGGAGCAGATAGAAGGAAAGGAGGAGGTAGGGGGCATGGAGGAGGAGGAGGGAGGAGGCCTGTAGGAGGAGGGGAAATGGAGAAAGTTGGATGGAAGAAGAGAAAAAAAAAAAAGAGCAGGTAGGATGACAGGTGTAAAGAAGCAGAGAGCAAATAGAGGAAGCAGGTATCAGAGCAGGAGAGGAGAAAGGGGGAAAGGGAAAGGGGGCGATTACATCCAGCGTCTTTAAGCAGGTAGAGAAGGGCGTGAAGGAGGGAAAGAGGAGAGGGAAAGAAGAGGAAAAGGGGAAGTGGAGGAAGAGGAAACGAGAGTTGAGGATTGAAGATGGAAAGGGAAAGAAGGAAAGAAGACGGAGGAAGGGAAGGGAGGGGAGGAGAGAGAAGAAAAGGGGAAGTGGAGGAAGAGGAAAAGAGAGTTGAGGATTGAAGATGGAAAGAAAAAAAAAAAGAAAGGAGAGGAAGAAAGGAAGTGAGGGGAGGAGGGAAAAGGGGAGAGGGAGAGAGAGAGGGAGGTGACGAGTAGAAGAGGGGAAGCATCAGGCGAAGAGTAATCAAGGGGAACGTGGCAGCAGGTTAGTAGGTTAGCAGGTAGGAGACCCAGGCTTAGCAGAGGAAAGGAGCAAAGAGCAGGCTAAGAAAAGGAGGAAGAGGGATGGGTAAAAGACGACGGAGATGGGCGCGGGGTGGAGGGAGAGAGGGCGGGATAGAGAAGGAGGGGGAGGAGGAGGGGGAGAAGGAACGAAGGGGCGCGAGAGGCCAAGGGCGTGAGGGCGCGGCGAGCATCCGACCTCCATGAGCAGGCGAGGCAGAAGCTGGAGCAGCAGCAGCAGCAGGAGGGAGGAGGAGGAGGAGGAGGAGGAGGAAGCAAGGCAGCGGCAGCAGCACTGCGGCAACTGGTGGCGTACGCGGAGTAGGCACGGGCGGAGGGAGGAGGAGGGGGCGGGCGAGGGGAGGGGGGGGGGGCGGCGGCACGGTCCATGACTGGGTTACCTAGGCAACGAGCGGGATCAATCCGACAGCAGCCCGCCGACGGTAGCTCCCCATCCTACGCTAGTCCTCGACCTCCTCCTCCTCCTCCTCCTCCTCCTCCTCCTCTATGTCCTCCTCCTCCTCCCTCCTCCTCCCTCTATGTCCTCCTCCTCCTCCTCCTCTTCCTCGTCTATGTCCTCCTCCGCTTCCTCGTCTATGTCCTCCTCCTCCCTCCTCCCTCCTCCTCTATGTCCTCCTCCTCCTCCTCCTCTATGTCCTCCTCCTCCTCCCTCCTCCTCTATGTCCCTCCTTCTCCCTCCTCCTCCTCTATGTCCTCCTCCTCCTCCTCCTCCTCTATGTCCTCCTCCTTCTCCTCCTCCTCTATGTCCTCCTCCTTCTCCTCCTCTATGTCCTCCTCCTTCTCCTCCTCCTTCTCCTCCTCCTCTATGTCGTCCTCCTCCTCCTCCTCTATGTCCTCCTCCTCTATGTCCTCCTCCTCTATGTCCCCTCCTCCTCCTCCTTCTCCTCCTCCTCTATGTCCTCCTCCTCTATGTCCTTCTCCTCTATGTGCTCCTCTTCCTCCTCCTCTGTGTCCTCCTCTTCCTCCTCCTCTCTCCTCCTCTCTCTCCTCCTCTGTGTCCTCCTCTTCCTCCTCCTCTGTGTCCTCCTCCTCCTCCTCCCTCCTCCTCCCCTCTATGTCCTCCCTCCTCCTCCCCCTCTATGTCCTCCTCCTCCCTCCCCCCTCTATGTCCTCCTCCTCCTCCTCCCCCTCTATGTCCTCCCTCCTCCCCCTACGTCCTCCTCCTCCTCCTCCTCCCCTCTATGTCCCTCCTCCTATCCCTACGTCCTCCTCCTCCTCCTCCCCCACCTCTTCCTCCTCCTCCTCCTCCCCACCTCTTCTTCCTCCTCCTCCCCCACCTCTTCCTCCTCCTCCTCCCCCACCTCTTCCTCCTCCTCCTCCCTTACGTCCTCCCCTTCCTCCTCCTCCTCCTCCCCTTACGTCCTCCTCCCTTCCTCCTCCTCCTCCTCCCCTTCCTCCTCCTCCTCCTCCCCTTCCTCCTCCTCCTCCTCCCCCTTCCTCCTCCTCCTCCTTCCCTTCCTAATCCTCCTCCTCCTCCCCTTCCTCCTCCTCCTCCTCCTCCCTTCCTCCTCCCTCCTCCTCCCCTTCCTCTTCCTCCACCTCCCCTTCCTCCTCCTCCTCCTCCTCCACTTCCACCTCCTCCTCCACTTCCACCTCCCTCCTTCCACTTCCACCTCCTCCTCCACTTCCACCTCCTCCTCCACTTCCACCTCCTCCTCCACTTCCACCTCCTCCTCCACTTCCACCTCATCCTCCACTTCCACCTCATCCTCCACTTCCACCTCATCCTCCTCCTCTACGACCTCCCTCCTCCTCCTCTACGACCTCCTCCCTCCCTCCCTCTACGACCTCTTCCTCCTCCTCCTCCTCCACCTTCTCCTCCCTCTTCCTCCACCTTCTCCTCCCCTTCCTCCTCCTCGTCCTCCTCCACCCCCCTACGTCCTCCTCCTTCTCCACTTCCACCTCCTTCTCCACTTCCACCACCTCCTTCCCTACGACCTCCTCCTCCTCCTCCTCCTCCTCCCCTTCCTCCTCTCCTACGTCCTCCTCCTCCTCCTCCCGTACGTCCTCCTCCTCTTCCTCCCCCTCCCCCTCCCCCTCCCCTCCCCCTCCCCCACTCCCCCTCCCCCTCTCCTACGTCGTCCTCCTCTTCCTTCCCCCTCTTACTACTACTACTACTACTACTACTACTACTACTACTCCCCCCGCGCTGCTGCTGCTCCATCTCCTCCTACTCCTCCTCCTCCTCCTCCCTCCTCCTCCTCCTCCCTCCTCCTCCTCCTCCCCCTCCTCCCCCTTTTACTTCTCTTCTTCTTTCCCACGTTCACCTCCTTCCTACGTACTATTACTACTACTTCCTCCTCCTCCTCCTCCACATCTTCCTTCTGATCTCCTACTCTTCCTTCTCCTCCTCCTCCTCCTCCTCCTCCTCTACATCGTCGTCGTCGTCGTCCTCCTCCTCTACATCGTCGTCGTCGTCGTCCTCCTCCTCCTCCTCCACATCTTCCTTCTGATCTCCTACTCTTCCTTCTCCTCCTCCTCTACATCGTCGTCGTCGTCGTCGTCGTCGTCCTCCTCCTCCTTCTCTGTCCTCCTCCTTCTCTGTCCTCCTCCTCCTCCTCCTCCTCCCCCCTCCCCTCTTACTCCTCTCTTACCTTCCTTTGCTTTCCTTCCTCGGCAAGTGACGTAGTTCCTGAAACTCTTCCTTTGCTTTCAATTTGCGTGTAGTTGGGAGGGAGGGAAGGAGGGAGGAGGAAGGGAGGGAGGGAGGGAGGGAGGGAGGGAGGAGGAGGGGAGGGAGGGGGGGAGGGAGGGAGGGAGGGAGGGGAGGGAGGGGAGGGAGGGAGGAAGGGAAGAGGGGAGGGAGGGAGGGAGGGGAGGGGTAGGGAAGGAAGGGAAGGAGAAAAATAAAGGAAATGAGAATAAAGAGGAAGGCTAAAATAAAGGGGGTTAGACGCGCACTTGACGTTGGTCATGAATGGTCGCGGAAGATGAAGGAATGAATGAATGGCCGACGCGGATCATCTGCCTCTCTCTCCCCGCCTCCTCCTCCTCCTCCTCCTCCTCCTCCTCCTCCTCCTCCTCCTCCTCCTCCTCCTCCCTCCCTGCTCCCCTCCCCCTCCCCCTCCCCTCTCTTTCGTTGTCGTCGTCGTCCTCCTCCTCCTCCTCCTCCTCCTCCTTCTGCTCCTCCCCTTCTCCGTCGTCGTCCTCCTCCTCCTCCTCCTCCTCCTCCTCCTCCTCCTCCCTCCCTCCTCCCCTCCTCCTCCTCCTCCTCCTCCTCCTCCTCCGCCTCCTCCTCCTCCTCCCCCTCCGCCTCCATCTTCCCCTCCGCCTCCATCTTCCCCCTCCGCCTCCTCCTCCTCCTCCTTCCCCCTCCGCCTCCTCCTTCCTCCTTCCCCCTCCGCCTCCTTCCTTCTTCCTCCCCCTCCGCCTCCTTCCTCCGCCTTCTCCTTCTCCTTCCCTCCGCCTCTTCCTTCTCCTTCCCCCTCCGCCTCTTCCTTCACCTTCCTCTTCTTCTGAGCAGACCTCTTCGCTCCCCTTGCCCTTTCCTTTCCCTATTCTGCCCTTCTTTCCCCATCTCCTTCCATCCTTTGCCTCTCCTCTCCTCCCTTTCTTTCCCTTCCTTTGCCTTCCCTTACCCTCCCTTGCCTTGCCTTGTTTTGCCTTACCCTCTTTCAATCCTCCTCCTCCTTCTCTCTCCCTCCTCCCTCCCTCCCTCCCTTCCTCTTCTCCCTCCCTCCCTCCCTCCTTGCCCTCCCTCCTTTCCTCCATCTCCCCTCTCTCCCTCCTCCATCTCCCTCCCTCCCTCCTCTCCATCTCCCTCCCTCCCTCCTTGCCGTCCTTTGCCCTCCCTCCCTCCTCCCATCTCCCTCCCTCCTTGCCCTCCATTCTCCCTCCCTCCCTCCCTCCATCTCCCTCCCTCCCTCCTCCCTCTCCTCCCTCCCTCCCTCCATCTCCCTCCCTCCCTCTCTCCATCTCCCCTCCCTCCCTCCTCCATCTCCCTCCCTCCCCTCCTCCATCTCCCTCTCTCCCCCTCTCCCACTGTCCGTCTCCCTCTCTCCCCCTCTCCCCCTCTCCCTCTCTCCCCCTCTCCCTCCCTCTCTCCCTCGCAACTCCGTGGCTATTATCGGAGCCATCTTGAATGGTATTGTTACATCAAGTTATGCATTACCCATATCCGATCGCCTGGGCCGGCCAGTTCTTTCTCTCTCTCTCGTTTGTTTATCGCTCTGTCTGTTCTTGTCTGTTCCTCTATCTACTTACCTCCCCTACTTTCCTTTCCCTCTTTGTCTCCGATCCCCCTCCTTGCTTTTTCGGCCTTTCTCTCTCTCTCTCTCCTTTCGTCTCCTCTTTTTTTCCCCTTTTCCTTCTATTTTCCTTTCCTTCGCGTTTTCTTTCTCCTCTCCCTCTCTCCCCTTTTCCTCTCCCCATCTTCCTCCCTTCCCTATCTCCTCCCACTCTACTCTCCCCATCCTCCTTCCCCTCTATTTCCTCTCTCCTCCCATTCTCCTTCCTCTTCCCCTTCCCCTCTATTTCCTCTCTCTCCTCCCCTTCCCCTTCCTCTTCCCTTTATCCTCTACCTCCTCTCTCTCCTCCCCTTCTTCCCTTCCCTCTAATTCCTCTCACCCCCTATTCCTTACCTTTCCCCTCTAATTCCTCTATCCTCCCTTCTCCTTCCCTTTCCCGTCGCCCATCTTACGTTTTCTCTCCTCCTGTCTCTTCTCCCTTTTCCAACCCCCTGGACCCAAAGCCTACCAAGTCATACGGAATTTATTTATTTCACTGTCGGAGCCTCCACCAGATGACCACCCCCTCCCCCCTCCCTCCCTCCCCCCCTCCCCCCTTCCCTCCTCCTCTCCATCCCTCCCTCCTCCTCTCCAGCCCTCCCCCCTCCTCTCCATCCCTCCCCCCTCCTCTCCATCCCTCCCTCCTCCTCTCCATCCATCCCTCCACCTCTCCATCCATCCCTCCTCCTCTCCATCCATCCCTCCTTCCCTCCTCCTCTCCCTTCCCTCCCTCCTCCTCTCCTCCATCCCTCCCTCCTTCCCTCCTCCTCTCCTCCCTCCTTCCTTCCTTCCTTCCCTCCTCTCCCTCCTTCCTTCCTTCCTTCCCTCCTCTCCCTCCTTCCTTCCTTCCCTCCTTCCTTCCTTCCTTCCTCCCCTCCTCCCCTCCTTCCTTCCTCCTCCTCCTTCCTTCCCTCCTCCTCCCTCCCTCCCTCCCTCCCTTCCCTCCCCTCCCTCCCTTCCCTCCCTTGCATGCGATGAGGGCTTCAGTTTCCCGCGTTGCACTTCTGATCAATTGCCTGGGTTCGACTGCAGGCCTGAATGTCATGTCATGAACTTGGGTGTCAACTTTAGCTTCGGGTCAGGAACGTTTTTCTTCTTGCTTGTTTTGTGCTAGGGAAAGAGGTGTTTTTTTGTTTGTTTGTTTGTTTGTTGTTGTTGTTGTTGTTTTCTGCGAGTTTGGGTGTGTGTGTGGTGGGGGTGTGTTTTTGTTTTTGTTTGCGTGAATCCGTGTGCGCGCGTAAGTTCCCGAGTACGAAAAAAAAAAATGTCGAGCTTGAAAGTGATTTCTGGGCTGATAAATAATGACAGAATAAATATATCGGGAGGAGGAAGCAGACCCTCCCCCCTTTTTTTTAAGTTTTTGGAGAAATGTTTTTCGCCGAAAGCCCGGGGCGCCCGTGATGATGGCGGAAGGGCTACTAGACTCGATAAAATTGGTTTAGATCAGTTTTATTTGATTTATTTGCAAGCGTTTGGTTATTCTTGTATTTGGAGAGAGAGAGAGAGAGAGAGAGAGAGAGAGAGAGAGAGAGAGAGAGAGAGAGAGAGGGGGGGGGGGGGGGGAGACTCGTGGTTAACCCTGTAGTTTTTTTTTATGGAACTAAACCTCTTTGCTTTTTTCTAATTTTGTTGGTGCCATTTAAAAAAAAAACACTTTGCTTTTTAAAAGTTTTGTTGCTTGATGTTTTTTTTTCTTAATATGTTAATGTCTTTATGCAGGCGTGAATTGCTTCATTTTGAATTCCTCTCCTCGTTTTTTTCCCCACTCGTTCATTCATTTTAATTTAGCTGAGAGGTCATTGTTCCCTTTTGCATTTAGGTTATATTTTCGTTCCTTTTGGGGGTTTATTATATTTTATTTTCTGACAGATTAGTCTCTTTTTTTTCTTTCTTTTTTTAAATCTTTTTTTTTTAATGCTTCTACTGGAAGTGGATTTTGGAAAATTGGGGAAGACTGCATTTTATGTTTTCGTGTTTTGGGAAAGTTCACGCACTTTCCAGGCCAACGTCTAGTAGAAGGTAGATGTGGGAGAAAAGGAGGAAGAAGAAGAAGAGGAGGAGGAGGAGGAAGAAGAAGAAGAGGAGGAGGAGGAGGAGGGGGAGGAGGAGGAGGAGGGGGAGGAGGAGGAGGAGGGGGAGGAGGGGGAACAGAAGATGAGGGAGGTTGGGAAAAGGAGGAGGAGGAGGAGGAGGAGGGGAACAAGATGAGGGAGGTTGGGAAAAGGAGGAGGAGGAGGAGGAGGAATGGGGGGAAGAGAATAGCTGCAAATTCGAGGGAACAGCAACATTTCATGATAAAACCGATGAATACACAAGGTTAAGGTCGAGAGTAAAACATAGTGGTGGAGGGAGAGGGAGGGGGATAGCGCCCCCCCCCCTCCCCTCCCCTTGAGCAGCCGTTGGAGGGCGGATCATGAGGGCGGCTGGGTACACGCCCGCATGACACGGGCGTAAGGGATGATGTGGCGTATTCATTTCTCTCTCTCTCTCTCTCTCTCTCTCTCTCTCTCTCTCTCTCTCTCTCTCTCTCTCTCTCTCTCTCTCTCTCTCTCTCTCTCTCTCTCTCTCTCTCTCTCTCTCTCTCCCCCCCCCGTATCCGTCTCCCTTTCTCCCGCTTCCTCCTAATATTCTAACCTCTATCGCTCCTTCCCTTCTTCCCCTCTTCCTTTCCCCTCTCTCCTTCCTTCCCTTCTTTCCCTTCTTTCCCTCCTTCCCCCTCTCTCCTTCGTTCCCTTCTTTCTTTCCCCTCTCTCATCTCTATCCTTCTTTCTTTCCCCTCTCTCCTCTCTACCCCTCTTCTTTTCCTTCCCTTCTTCATTTCCCTTCTTCATTCCCTCCTTTCTTCCCCCCTCTCCCTTTCCTCTCCCCCCCCCCCTTGGGCGCGGAGGAAGAGGCGAGGCGGAGCGGCGGGCGGGAGCTGTTGCCTCTTGGTTCATTAGTCCCGCCCGGGCAGCGCGCAAGGGATCGGGAGATGTTGGGGAGGGAGGGGGGACGCCAGGAGGGGGAGGAGGGGGGATTGAGTGAAGGAGGGGGGGAGGGGGGACGCAAGGAGGGGAGGAGGGGGGATTGGGTGAAGGAGGGGGGGAGGAGGATGATTGGGTGAAGGAGGGGGAGGGGGGATTGGGTAGGGGTCTGGGGGGGAGAGGGGAGGAGGAGTTGGTGGGGTTGTGGGGGAGAAGGGGTGGGGGAAGGAGGATTTGATGGGGGTGTGGGGGGGAAGAGGGGGGGAGGGAAGGAGGAGTGGTTGGGGTTGTGGGGGAGAAGGAGTGGGGGTATAGGGAAGATCGGGGGGCTGAGGGGGGAATGAAAGTGGGGAAGGTGGAAGTGGGTGCGAGAAGAGGATAGGAGGAGAGGGTGAGCGAGGAAGAAGGGCAGGGGAAAAAGGGTGTGAGTTGGAGGAGTGTGATGGACACGGAGGGGAGACAAAGGGGGAGAGAAAGGGGAATGTGGGGAAGAGGGGGGTAGGGGGAAAAGGTACGAGTGGGAAGGGGGGGGAGGGAAACTGAGAAAAAGGGGGGGCGAAGAGGGGAAGAAAATGGGGAGAAAGGGAAAGGAGGGAAGACTAAACTAAAAGAGGGGAAGGGAAGGGGGATGAACTGAAGGAAAGATGGATAGCGCTTATGGCAGAGGAAGGGAGAAGAGACTGACACAGAGGATTGAAGGAGGAGGAGGAGGAGGAGGGAGGAAAGGAAGGGCTGGAGGGAAGGATGGAAGAGTGGAGGGGAAGAGGAGGGAAAAGAGGGAGGGGAGGATACAAGAGTATAAAGGAGGATGGAAGGATTTGAAGGAAAGATACAAGGATGGCTGAATAGGTGGATAAAGGATAAGGATAAAAAAATGGAGGAGGGAAATGAAGAACAGAAAGAAGATGAAACAATAAGGGGACAGGAGAAGGAAAGGGAGAAGTAAAGTGAAGAATGTCAAAATTGCACATACAAGCATACACACACATGCACGCAATCATGCACGCAAGCACAAGCATACACACACGCACGCACGCACGCACAAGCATACACACACGCACGCACAAGCATACACACACGCACGCACAAGCATACACACACGCACGCACAAGCATACACACACGCACGCACAAGCATACACACACGCACGCACAAGCATACACACACGCACGCACAAGCATACACACACGCACGCACGCACATGCATACACACATGCACACACGCATAAGCATACACACATGCACGCACGCACAAGCATACACACATGCACGCACGCACAAGCATACACACATGCACGCACGCACAAGCATACACACATGCACGCACGCACAAGCATACACACATGCACGCACACACAAGCATACACACATGCACGCACGCACAAGCATACACACATGCACGCACGCACAAGCATACACACATGCACGCACGCACAAGCATACACACATGCACGCACACACAAGCATACACACACTCACTCACTCACTCAGAGTTTATACAAACTTTATACAAATACATAATGTCCAGTATATTATTTCAGTGTAGCCTAGTGTTTAACTGCAGATGAATCCAGAGTATTGCAATGAATAAAAATGCGTGTAACTATAATTGTTTTTAATTTGCAACATAATTGTATTGTTTTAAGTAATACTTGCATGTCATAAAAAAGGACAAAGAAAAATCCCATCTCTTGTTCCCATTTATACCGAGTCCCTTCCAGTATGATAAATCTCCAGTTGGCGCTTCATGGCAAAGTTAATTTCCAACTTGGACGCAGCGTACTCATTGAACCTCCTTAATGGCAGCATTTCTAATCCCATTCCCTTTCCACTCGAATCCCCCAATCCAACTTCATGCATCTTCTCTTGGTCCTTTGAGAGTACAAGGAGTCGTCTTCTATAGCTGCTTCTTGAAAGATTTCCTAAGGACATTTGGGCGGATCTTGCTTTGTCTCCTTTTGTGTGTTATGACCATTTTTTTGTTTTTTTATTATTGTTATTAAGATAGCATATGTATAGAGTAAATATACTTTTGGTTAGCGGTTTGTACTTTCTTTGCTATTTCTAAAAGACTGAAGAGCTGACCTAATTACCTCTTCAGGAATAGTCTTGAAGGGTTCATCAGTTTTAGTCTTTTGTCCTTGCTTTTTGAAGATGTGCTGCTTATGGTAGGTAACAAGAATTATAGGAAGGACTGCTGAGTTACAGCACTTTCTTTTCTCATATTCTACATGTCATGTATTTATCTATTCATTGTCTTTTTTTCATTTTCCTAATTGTGTACAATCTTATCTTTCCAGCTGGACCGATTCAAGGAACCCCCTGCATTTGGACCTATGTGCGACTTGCTATGGTCAGACCCCTTGGAGGATTTCGGCAATGAAAAGAATGCTGAACACTTTTCTCACAATTCAGTACGAGGTTGTTCTTACTTCTACAGGTAATGACTGCAAAGTTGTCTGTTTGTAAATGTGTGAAATCCAGATGGGCACTGTATGTATCATTGTACATTATCTAAAGAATTGTTAGTTAATTAGGTACACATGTATGTGTAAGATTCTATTTGTAAAGAGTAATATGTAGTAAGATTCATCTATTTGTTGAATGAAACTTTTTTTTAGTAATATTAAGCATATAGAATGCTGTGTGTTTTTGTCATTGTTTTCTTCTTTTTTACAGCTATGCAGCTTGCTGTGACTTCCTACAACATAACAATCTTCTCTCCATAATCAGAGCCCATGAAGCTCAAGATGCAGGGTAAGTATGACATATATGTATTACTTGAGTTTAATAACTTCTTTAGTGATAGTATACATGACTGGAGATCAAGGGGAGCAAGCTAGAGTCCTGCCCACAGTCTAAGTTTAGAAAGGGCATCCACATGCAGCAGCAATGTATGGCTACTAAGTCCTTTAAGAGAAGCACATCCAAACCCCTTCTGAAGGAGTTCATGATGGGTACAGACACAGAATATCCCCTTATTCTCGGTCTGTTCTTTACCACTAAACTATGTAAATGCAGTTGATTACAATTTACAGTGAAACCACGGAAGATTCACCACCCAGTGGAGGAGTAATGGAGTTCTGTGGCGCTACTGTCATCTTATTTTTTTCTTTGATGTAAAAGCTTTTGCAGAAGTAGATCCTCAGTATTGTTTTGTAATACACACCCTATATTTCAGGTATCGTATGTATCGCAAGAGCCAAACAACTGGTTTTCCATCCCTTATCACAATATTCTCAGCTCCTAACTACCTGGACGTGTACAATAACAAGGTGAGTGCCCCTTAATGCTCAAGTTGTCATGGGTATGTCTTGTTTGGTGGTAAGTGAATCAGGAAATGAAACTATTTTGACGTTCCCTACTTTTTGGTGAAATGTGTGCTACGTGTCTTTTAATTGTTGAACTCTTTTTTTCTTCTTTTTTTTATGATTAAGGTTTCATTTCCTCAGCAGATCTTTGCCATTAATAAATAGCCAGGTATGAATCCTGTAGTTATCTGTTTTCGCAAGAATTCCACAATCCATAAAAAGCCATTAAACATTTCCCTGTATTTCTAGGCCGCCGTGTTGAAATACGAGAACAATGTGATGAACATTCGACAATTCAACTGTTCACCTCATCCTTATTGGCTCCCGAACTTCATGGATGTCTTCACATGGTCACTACCATTTGTAGGGGAGAAAGGTAAGGAAGAATTTGAGGGAAGACTGATACTTGAAATAATAGTAATGATACAGTAAGTGTGTTTATAATATGTAAACCTTTCTCTCTCTCTCTATCTATTTCTCTCTCGCTCTCTCTCGCTCTTTCTCGCTCTCACTCACTCACTCTCTCACTCTCAAGGACTTTAAAACAATGAAGTTTGACGTATTGCTCCTTTTCTTTCTCTGTGCAGTAACGGAGATGTTAGTGAACGTGCTCAACATATGTTCCGATGATGAGCTCATGGATGGAGAGGAGTCACTAGAAGAAGGTAGGTGTATTATGGAAGGCTCTTCTTTAGAGACTGGAATTCATCTTCTTTTTACTTCTTTTTTTTTTTCTTTAGTTTCCTAGCAGTTTATAGACAAAATCAGAGGGAGATTCAATTCTGAGGGTATTTTTTTGTTTTTTCTCTCTTTTTGTGCATTGATTTATCTGCCATTTTTTCTATCTATATAATAATTGGGAAAAAATTGTAGATGATTTTTTTTTCCTTTTTTCATTATTTTTCTCTCCAATGTTGATAGTTTATCTGTTACTGAAAGGAGCCTACTTCATTCAATAAAGGTAGAGTTTTTAAGGTTTCCTCACCTCCTGGATGCCAGTTTGGAGTTCATGCACTTTGAATTATGGCTGTCCAGTTTGACTTTAAATTTGGGCTCTCAGCCAGAGGTTAGAAACTGTCTTGTATTTTTACTTAGTCTCCCCCACATGCTCTGGATGCTGTTGTTTTGCCAGCAGTACGACTACAGACCATCCTAGCTTTTCGTATGGATTGCTTTAAATCTTTGCTTTTTTTACAGTTAAATTTTTTGGTCTGTAGTGGTACAGCTGGTAAATAGGCTGTTTGGAGCTTGTATGGGAAGTGAATTTCATGATTAATCTCTTTAAGCCAAATTGCTTTTTAAGAAAAGAGAAATTTGTATGTCGATTGTGTACAGTTCTCATTAACATAACTGCATATGTGTTATATTGTTTAGGCTTAGTTGAGTAATGCAGTGCTAGATTCCTGTCTGCTAAGAAAAAAAAAGAAAGTAAATTAAAAGATTTTCAATATCTTCCGGAAATGGACTTTTCAGTGCGCGAACAATGCCAAAGATGTTTCCAAGATCTGGCTGTCAGTGCCATATATATATATATATACCTTCTGTGAATGCCTCACATTTTAGCATTTTGTAGGGTTGTGAGTTTGGGTCTCTTTTCATAGTGTTCAATCTTCCATGGCAAGGCTGTTGGGCACCTAACGCGTTAATAACACGCATTAGTTTCCAACAGCCCTTCGCCGGAACGCAAACTCAGATTTTGTGATATTTATTCTCTTTTCTTTAGACGTTTGAACAACGATCAGAAATCATGGTGTTTGAGTTCATTCATTTCTTTGTTATTGTTATTATTATTATTATTATTATTATTATTATTATTATTATTGTTGTTGTTATTATTAGAATCTATTTTGAGATGTGCTAGCGGGGTAGTTAACTGCATTACTCATATTTTCCTTGTCTTGATTTTATACATTTTTTTTCCTTGAATCATTATTACTAAATAGTCTGAGATCTAGATCAGAGATTTAGTTTTAAAGCTTGTGTATGAAAGATATTTTTCTTTCATAATTTTTTCTTTTTAACATTCGTTTTCATCTTTTTGTGTGAAAACTGATATGAACATGTACAAGCAAATTGCTTGAAAATTATGAAATCTTAACATGTATTCTTTTTGCCCCTTTTGTAAGGGAAATTGTCAACCTTTTTTTAATCACTTTTAACCAAAAAAAAGTCGGCTTATTAAAAGAAGTGAACAGATTCGTATGTAGGGGAGATCAAGGGTTTGTAAAGAAATTTTCTAGACTTTAATGATAAGATAATTTTTAGTAAAGAAAAAAAAGAAAAAGAAAAGAAGTCACATCATTTCATTTTTGTATTGTGTAGAACTTCCAATAGGAATGATAGGTGAATCTCATTCATACATGATTTTTGACAGATAACTCTTAAAAAAAAAAAAAAAAAACATCAACTAGAGACATACCTGGAATGTCATGTTTTGTTCTTAAAACTGAGATCATATTAGGATCCAGTCCTGTGTATTTCTCAGTTCTTTGTACGTAATCTTGCTCTGCACATTCCCTTTTCTCTTTTGAAGTAACATTTGATAAAGAATAAAAAAGAGATTAAAAAGATACTCTTGCATGCCATGCTATCTTTCTCCTAGGTGGAAGAAACATTCTGAAATAGTTGACACATGCTATCTGTTCATATCTTTTTCATAGATTTCTCTATATTCTGAATTAATGATTGTTTGAGTTTTATTTTACTTGAGATTGCCATGTTAGTTCCCATCATTGGTGGCAGCCCAGCCCGTCTGGGATGTTAGCAATATTGGCACACATTATCTTGCTGTGCAACCTCATGATCATGGCTTCATGAAGGCAGATGATGGAACTGTACACATCTTTATGTCCTAAGTGTTTTACCAGTCTTTTCTACTTTCTTTTTGTTCTCGTGAATGGTGAAGGGGAAGATGGTAAGACCTCATATTAGTGTCCCAAGGCTGTAGTGTCACTGTAGAAAGTACTATGTGGCCTGTTACTTATTCTTAGTTTAGTTTGGTATAGTAATGCCTTGTTTTATATTGTAAATGTCCTGTGTATTTTTTATGAAGTAATTTCTTATAAGCTCATTTGGATTCCAAAATTGAACTTAATTATGTACTCTTAGAAATGTGTACTCTTCTGACACGTTAGTTTGTGTACAGGCCAGCATAGTCCACGAGAAACTAGATAGATGTACCTTAGTATCTGATAGTGGCAAGTTGGGATAGACCTGCCCTACTGTGCCAGCACTGCTGTACACTGTGTGACGTGCTGGTGTTCATGTGCCTGGCCCCAGCCCGGTCTTCACCATCAACTTCCTCCCCACACTTACTGCTGCACTCACTCCTGGTATCTAAAAGTATATAGAGCTAGGTACTTGTATCAAAGCTTGTCACATCTCACTGGTGTATTGGCTTGCACCAACCAACCAAAAAAAAGAAAAAAAAAAAAAAAAGAAAAATCCAGATCACAAAATCCCAATAACAGTATTCTTTAATCTATTTGTGGAGTTAGTAAAGTTGCAGGAGCCATAACACTTGCATTGTGTGTTATGTATCAAAGGCAGCCCAAAATTATATCCTCAGAAAGGGGTTGTGGAGATCAGCAGTGACTAATCTTGGACTGCTGATGATCATAAGAACAGTAAAAGAAAAAAAAAGTGCCATTTTCATTGTAGTGAGGAATTGTGAGCTCAGCAGTGGTTATTTTTAGTAAATATCATATTACTGCCGGGCTGGCTTAAAATGATGGGCGGGATGGAGTTTGATGAGAGTTCTAGCCCCCTGAACTTTCCCGAGGCTAACTGCCAAGGAGTCTAGACCAGACTGTGGTGGGAACTCCGCCTTGAGATGTTTGGGAGGCTATTACTTGAATGAACTGCCATTGACGTATCCAATATAGTGGGCACCTTATTTTGGGGAGTGTATATAAAAGATAAAAAAGATAAGGTAAATCTTTCAGGCCAGATTTCATGACATGCAGCCATTTTCTCTTGGCCTGTAAAATGTCTCACATCTGTGTATGTATTTAAGATATCCATTGGAGTCATGTCGTCTTCTTTTGACTGCATGTAATCTGAACGTCTACAACCGCAATCCTTAGGTGGGACATGAATAAGGATAATTTTCTTGTATTAACAAATTCCTCGATACAAAACTTTTGTCCTTATGATTATCCATCTGAGTCTGATTGTTGCTGTAACAGTGCAGTTAGATGCAATGTCTTGCTTGTATGGGGTAATTTGACACTTTTTTTAGATTTTTGGAAGTCACCGGTTGCTTGTATGGAATGACTGATGCATGCTGACTGGAAATGGCTGATTGTCAGGTTCTTTGGTTATTATCATTATTATTATTGTTATTATTCTCTATTTTTTTCTCATTATTTCCTTTCGGACTTATCCTTTTTCGGGGGAATGAAGCACAATTATACATTGCAGTTTTGGCCACAGATTATATGAAGCCTTGCTAAAGAGGATCGTCAATGCTTGTATATTTTTTCTTCCACTTTTCCCCCATTTTCTTTTTCCTCAGTACTGTTATATCCCGTTTTATTTCAACTTTTGACCAAGGTTGATAAAGTGTTCTGCTGTGGAACAAAGTCCCCTTGTAGACAGTAGGGTACCGAGTCTTCCATAAGGGACAAAGGTCCGTTTCCCGTAGGGCTTTATAACATCTTTGGCCGTGCAGCACTGTGGTACTCAAAACCATTATGGGCTATTGTTAATTTCACTTGTATTGTCTCCAGTATCTTTTTTATCTAGTATTTCCTTTTTCTTTCCATTTCCTGTGGCTTGCGTGCACATAAAATCCAACAAATTCCTGCTTATCTTCTTGGACCTTAATACTTGTTGATACTGTTGTGGCAAACATTGCAAGCAACAGCAGTGCTAATTGTGCCGGGTAAGTTTTTAGCACCGGGGCATGGAGCCAAGTAAGGAATTTGCATGCCTGTCTGAAGTGCCTCATAATGGGTTTTCTTTTTTTTTTTCTTTTTTTTTTTCCCCTTCCCTTTTCTATCTCTCCTAATTTGTTTTCATCTGCCCCCCTTTCATTTTATTTATCAATTATCACTATTATTTTTTATTTGATTTTTTTCTTCTACTTGACTCTCAAAAGCATGCGCCTATTTTTGTGACTTTCCCTTTTTCAGAAATTTTATTTTCCAGTAACTACTTCACTTCACGACTGACTCCAATAGGTTTATTTGTTGATTTTTAATAATATATATACTTTTTTATCATTAACATTTTCAAATCCAGAGATGATGTTGATCAGTAAAAAAAAAAAAAAAAAAAAAAAAAAAAAAGTTATACCCAGATTAACTGTCACTAGAGAGTTTTGACGAATGCTAATCACGTCAGCTAACCAGCAATGCAGGTCGTGCTATGTTCAGAGCTAAGTTTGTGCTTGAAGTTGTGGTTACAAATGGTGCTTTTCCAACTTAGTGGAGTAGGTATCTAATGCATAGCTGTGAGTGGCTGAACTTGTTATATATTTTTTTGAGAGCAATTCTTTTTTTTGAGGTCACTAATGGCTGGCAGTCCCAAACCCAAAAGAATATGGTAATGATAATGATGATAATGATGACTATTTTCTTTATTTTATTGACATTAAGAATTTTGACAAAAAAGTGTAGTAATAGACAGTGCTTCAAGCTGCTTTAATTTTTTTCTTTTCTTTTTTTGTGGTAATTCTTGCTTCTAGTTATCAAGAGCTAACTTAATCTTGGAGAATAGTTGATAAAGATGATGGTGGGTGTAAAAGTGATAAAGACTTAGAGAAAGAGTAAAAAGATTATTGCAGAAGACTCTGTTCCCTGTTTGCAACTTGGAAGGAGAATGAGTCTTCTCGTAGTACTGGAAAAGCAGTCAATGGTTTTGGAGATGGGAAGTTAAGCCAAGGATCCTCGTTTAAAGAAAGAAAGATAAAAAAAAAAGGAAAAAAACTGTAGTTCCAGAACTAACCTTTTTTTTTTGTTTTGTTTTTTTGCTGAATGGGTTTCACTTTGAATATTTTTGTGATGATTAACTTGTATTATTTGTATGTGTGTTTATGTATATATTTACTGAATGTGTGTGTGTGTGTGTGTGTGTGCATGCATGCATATGTGTATGTATGTAGACTTATATATATATATATATATATATATAGTGTATTTATATGTATGTGTATATGTATGTGTATATGTATATGTATATATATACATGTATGTGTATATGTATGTGTATATGTATGTGTATATGTATATGTATATATATACATGTATGTGTATATGTATGTATGTGTATATGTATATATATATATGTATGTGTATATGTATATATATATGTATGTATGTGTATATGTATATATATGTATGTATGTGTATATGTATATATATATGTATGTATGTGTATATGTATATATATATGTATATATATGTGTATATGTGTATATGTATATACATGTATATGTATATACATGTATATGTATATACATGTATATGTATATACATGTATATGTATATACATGTATATGTATATACATGTATATGTATATGTACATGTATTTATATATGGTAAAAAAAACATAAACATAATATACATACATATAATGTATAGTTAATGTATCTTTTCACTTATATACATATGAATATACATGCATGCACATGCACACACACATACACACGCACACACGCACACGCACACGCACACACACACATGCACACACACACACACACACACACACACACACACACACACACACACACACACACACACACACACACACACACACACATACATACCCCTACCCCTACTCCTACCCCTACCCACCTACCCACCTACCCACCCACCCACCTACCCACCCACCCACCTACCTACCCACCCACCCACCCACCCACCCACCTACCCACCCTCCCACCTACCTACCTACCTACCCACCTACCCACCTACCCACCCACCCACCAGCCTATCTATGCACCCATTTACCTGCCTATTTATCTATCCATATATCTATCTACACACTTGCTTATTCATCTAGCTCTGCACACGTCTTTGTACCTATAACACTGGATTCCTTTCTTCCAGCCTTCTTTCCTGCTGTGCAAAACATGCATTTATTGTAATGAAAAAATATGCCTTAATAGATTCTCTCATTTTCACTCTTCCTCTTTCTTACTCTCTCCCTTTCTCCAACCCTCTCTCCCCCTCTTCAGCCCTCTCTCCCCCCCTCTCTGATTACATTACTTTTTTTCCAGTTTATCCCTTACTTTGACCTTTACACACACTTACTTTTGGGGTTTATGCTTGAACTAAGGGATATTTTCCCCTCGTTGCAACAGAAAGGGAACGAGTCTTCTGAGTCGTACACAAAAAAAAGAGAAAAGAAAAGAAAAAAATTAATGCTCTTGAGTAGAAGACTCTGGTAGTGGGAAGTTTAGCCATAGATGAAACTGCACTTTAGGATTTAGATTGCTGCTGTTCCTGGCTTTTACTATAAGAGGATAATGGATGGCCAGAGGCTTGCAGGGGGGGGGATGAAACTTCCTCGTCACTGGGTTTAGGTTCAAGCATCGCAAACACTTGACGCAAGGATTCTTCTTCCTCCCCGCCGCTGTCATCCTGTTAGATTTTTTAAACTGTGGCATTGATCCATATGTGATGCCAGAATACTGTATGGGATGTTCACCTATGTGTTGTCTTGCTGGGAATGTTGTCGGTATATGTTTACGTCCTAACGATGGATTGACCATCTCGTACACAAAGGTAATACAGTCAGTTTTTGGGAGAGTATGGAAAAAAAAGTCTTGATTCATAATAGACTCAATTTCCCCTCATATATATATATATTTTTTTAGACTCACAAAACCACTTGATATTTTTTTCTCTCTCTGTCAGTAAGTAAATAAAAAATGAATATCTATTTCTCTTAATGTATATGCATACATAAAAAAATAACCAAAATTCATTGTCACCTGTCTTTTGACCTTTATGTGAGCTCTTGTGATTGTAGCTTCTGTCAAGTGAGAAATTACACACACAGATCTTCATTGTATGTTTGAAATTGAGGGTGTTATTTAGTAGGGTCAGTAAGCTAAGAGGGTTTATTACAATGTGTGGAAATATCCGGCAGAAAAAGGTGCCGCATTGCGGAAGGAAGTCATCAGGAACAAAATTCGGGCCATTGGCAAGATGGCTCGTGTATTCTCTGTCTTAAGGTAAGTGCCATTTTGTGGTACTGTTGATACTGGTATAGATGAAGATTAGTAATAATTTATTTTATTTAAAATTAATAAATGCATTTTTTTTTCCAATATAAGCAACAAAGATTTCATTTGCATAAAATGATCTTTTTACAGAGAGGAGAGCGAGAGTGTATTACAGCTGAAGGGTCTGACCCCCACTGGTGCTCTGCCACTCGGAGCCTTATCTGGAGGCAAAGCGTCACTCAAAAACGGTAAGGTCTTATAATGACCATCTGTTTTTTGTGCAATTGGAAAATTCTTTGGTGAATTTGGATTAATATGCTGCCACTTTGTGATGTTTATTTTTGTTTTTTTCTATAAAGTAAAAGATATATTTTTTAAGAGTAATTTGTAATGATGATCAAAGACAAATTTTTGTATAATTTTCTTATGTTTAACTTTTGCTTAGATGTTGGCTGTTCATGTGAATATGTACACTTGTAGACTTGAAACTAATGAAGAAAGACTTTTCAAGGAAATTTACATGTATACATGTATATATTTCCATCAAGCTAAAAAGCATTGTTTGATTTAGGGTCATATGAAAAGTAAATCATATGATCAAAGTTTTGGGCAGCTTAATTTTAGTCATATGATCATATCTTCTTAACACTTAACGTGTTCATTAGCTGAGTGAACATAGGTCTAGGGTGAAATGCTAGTAATTTATTTTATCATTTCTTCGGATGGTTTAACTCGTCTCCAGTGGCGATTCAGCGAAAGAAAAACCGAAGTAGGTCTTCCTTGGCTATTGCCGCTAGGTTCTTAAATGATGACAACACTTGCTGCTGTAACTGCGCTAATGAAATCAGTGAATTTTGATGTAGAGAATTGAATTCATTTGGTTATAATTTTTAGTATCTTCGTTATATGGCTACTGTAAAGAAATCTTATCAGAAAGCACTACATTTTAATTGACTATATTTTTTTATTGGTTTTTAGAATGTAGAAAAATGGGAAGTGAAAGATAAAAGAAAAAACATTGATACAAGACTTTTTTCTGTCTTTAATAACAAAAATGTAGGCCTATTCTGACTGTTAATCTGTTGTTATAGAACATGTGGATGTAATTTTTTTTTGTGTGTGCTTGTTGCAACTGAATGGAAATTAGTCAAGTTTTAATTTCAGGCAAGGCAAAAACTTCAATTTGGTCTTTCAGGCATAATGAGTAACATCATGGTAGCATATTTATTTGCAGATCAGTTCCCATCTGAAAGTTTTATTTTTATTATTATTATTATCAACCATAGGCTTAATGATACAGTATTTATTCGCTACTTTTAATTCGTTATTAGAGTTTGCTTGTACTATCTTTGTTCAGGATCATATTGTACATCTCATGATGAGTAGCTTTTATTCTAAACATACAGGTGCAGTATAATTTTTCTTATTTGGTAGGTATAAAGAGCCTGGTATTAGACTAGCTACAGACATCAGAAAGGTGTTGAGCCAGATTTACATTCCCCACCCCCATGATGTAGATGGTTTGTTTGTCAAATATTTGCTTAGAATATCACTTGGCAGGAAAGCTGAAGAGTTATTCAGAGTTCAGAAAGATTATAGGATATCACCTAAACCATTGACTATTGAAATTCTTGCAAGCTGTTAATTCTCCCATGTATGTCTGAGTGCCTTTCCAATATTTCGAATCTCTTTTGCAGCAATGGCAGGATTTTCACCCAACCACAAGATTACATCCTTCGAGGAGGCTAAGGGGCTTGATGCCATGAATGAGCGCATGCCCCCCAGGAAGGACGCTCCAGCTCCGCCTCCAGTCACCTCTTCCCCTTCCACAGTAGATGATGCCAGCTCCAACTCCTCCAACACAGCACCCAACACCCACTTGTGAAACCCACAGCCTCAGGTAACTCAACACCCAGCGCTGGACGAGTAGATTCCTGGTTGTGAACACAGATATAGTGCTTGTGTGCGTGTATATACATATGAACACAGGAGTGTGTGTGAACCTGGCATATGTTCATTATTGGTAATGAAATTCTGGTTTGTGTGTTTGTTTGCTAATTTGCTGATAGGTACCAGTACAAAGACACAGTAAATAGCCATTTTCTTCTGGTATGGATTTGGACATTTGGTTATCATGCAGCAAGAAATAGAAACAGTTGAAGTGTTTTCTTTTTACTTGCATTGGTTTCTTAACTTGGCAAATTTGGATTGATGTTCTCTTCATTGCTTAGATACTGTATGAAAACTCTCTAAGAATTACTAGCTCATTTTGTTCTGTTTTTGTCACCTTGAATGCAGTATGGCTGTCCAAATGTTGCATTAATGTACTATAACGTTTCAGGTTGGTTTGGTGTGTGAATGTAGGTGATGAAATGTCAACATCCTGCTGATCTCAAGTACGGGGTGACTGCTAGCAGGGTGAGGCTGCCTGGCCAGTTATTGGTTGTGATGCAAGTCTTGCCTCAGCCCCTGGTGGGCCCCACTGGCCAGCCAACCCCACTAGGCATCTTGCCGAGCCCTTGCCGCTGCCGCCCTTACCGCTGCCGTTGGCTGGGGCTAGGCTGGGCCGGGTCGCGGGCCAAGTGATCGAAGGCCCATCGGTGCTGCCACCATGGAGGGTGCAGAGTAGTGTGGCAGATGCGGCCTGGCCGGCCCCAGGTCGTCGGCACCCAAGCTGCTGCTGCTAGAGACTTTGACCCGGTCACCCAACCCCCTCCAGTGTCCTATCCAGTACACTGTCAGGCTACCACCCTCTGTGTTGCCTACACTGTCGGCTTTCAGTTGCACCCTTCCTACCCATTGTGTTGGTGATGTGAGTGAGGACCATGACTGTTCCCATGGGGGCTGCTAGGGTTGCCACCATTAACCAGGAGCCACCATAGGCTCAGGAATAATGGATAGCCACTGGACAGGTGTTAGCATGGTGGTGTGTGAAATGTGTCAACCCTCCAGCAAGGCCATACTGACCAGGAGTTACCAGCTGCAGTGTCTGTCCAGGTTGTGTCACATACTAACAATGATACGTCTACATTGAAACATTACTCACATTATCTAAGTGAACCTGTTCATACATTGACAAAATCATGTAAATAGTTTTTCTTTATTATTGTGTATAGCATGCTTGAATATTTACAGACTGTCGTACAGCCTCTCTAAAGCCCCTCTGTAGTAAGACAGCAGCCTGTGTATTGGTCCAGTGGACTGTTGGCAAGCTTTTCCTGACTATCTGCCATCAATGTGACATTTAAGGATGCAATACATTTTGGCCTGTGTGCAATATATGGTCATTCTCATCTAGAATCCTAAATTATCTTAGGTTAGAATGGTAGCTTGTCATCTCTTGATCATTGTTCTGTGGCTCCTCAAAATGTGAATTTCTATAAGTTTAATACAATATAGCGTTAAGCCTACAGAGGGAGTGGTGTACATGCATCAATGAAGCAACCTGTTTCCCGGACTACTATCCTCGTGTAATTCAGTCCCTCTGACAGTAACATTTCATGTTAAAGATGATCCTGTTGCTACTGGACGTTTTCTTCTTGATGGTAATTTTCATACATGCAACCGTTTTGTCATGTGAGACTGTAGAATTCATATTTATCAACTCTGCCATATTAAGTGTTATATAAAAGATAACTACTAATAATAATAAGTCGTGTTTAAAAAACAAATTTTATGCCTTTTTCCAAACCAAAGTGTCCTAGTCATATTTCTCACGTGGAAACAAGGCATCAGGGCCCAGCCAGTAGCATGTTGGGCCTTATCGAGCCCCGACCCCCTACCCTCCCATCCCCCTGCCCTATCCCCCATGCCCCCTTCCCCTCCCCCATGAAATTATGGGCCTCACTCGCCATGAACTAGGAATCATTCACCACCAGTCCTAGATTTTTCTCCTCCTCCCCCCCCTCCCCTCCCCATGTTTTAAGTGTTGAAATGAAGACCCTCAAAAAAAAATACAAAAAATACAAAAAAATAAAACAAAAAAAAACAAAAAAAAAAAGGAAGTAAATACAGTAAGAACATCCAAGAATGCGCTCACTTATTTTTCACTATAAAGACTTTGCTGGTTGGTGTAAATTTTTAACATGCAAGTAGCCCTAAACTTTTTTCTCTTGTAGCTCTTAATACCCATGAGAAATATGTGAATGTGTGTTGAAAATGATTATGATATGTTAATATTTATCATTATAGACATGAATAAGACTATAATTTGAATATAATTTCATTTGTGAGATAGATGTTGATTGCTTTAATCTGGTATAAACATTATTTTCTGTGAAATAGGATCTAAGTTTTCTCTTGTTACCATGTTCTTTAATAAAACTATTATTAGGAAGTCTCAAATGTTGTATATCACAAGTATAACCTTCCATATTGTTTTTACCATTTGAAGCTGATGTTCTTTTGTCAGTCCAAAGCATAAGCTCTTCATGCCAAGCTTTTCCAGGTCAAGCCGTTCCAGGCAGCTGCAAGGAAGTGGCTGGTGCTGTAGGCTCCGTTAACTGTAGAACCGCAATAATAATTAGTTTAAATATCTTAAAAAAGAGAAATAAATATATGAGGCCAAATGTGTACATAGTTGTACCCTGCCTACGGTGCAGAGCCCAAACAGCCACCAGAATGCCCCCTGCATCCCTGGAGAAAGTTGCCTCGTGCCCTTGCTACAGGTCAGTCCTCAAGAGGCAAAAAAAAAAAAAAAAAGATATAAAAAAAAAAAAAAAAAAAAAAAAAAATCGGTCTGCTACCTTGTGCAGTGTACATGAAGCCTGTTTATCCCTTGTGCAAAACATCAGTAAGAGGTAATAAAACATGTTAATTATTATTATATAAACTTTATTCAAGTGTAATTCATAACTAATCCAGAGCCGTAATCATGACCTGTATCAGTGTGTGTATTGTTTCCAGCAGTTACAAACTTAAATGCCTTTGTGCAACTGTTTTATACTTCTCAGCATCTCTGCCTTTGTGGTGTACTGTAATATATTTAGTTATATAGCCATGTTCATCCTTTTTGTTTAACTGTTCTAATTCAAAGAATAATTATTATGACTGGACGTTTGCATTGTTTCGAGATTGAGATTCTAAATAAATTCTAAGAATCTTTAACACTTCTTTTTGTTTTCACCAAGTATGATAGGGTGAGTCATCTGACCAGGGAGTTCCTTTACCAAGTAAAATTCAAAAGATATTAGAAATAAGAGTAAGCTGCAGTATACACAGAATTAAACTTTAAATATTATTTTTGAAGAAAATACACCAGTATCAGAAATTACTATGCAAGGACTGATAAGAATAGTTTAAATACAATTTTTACAAATTTTATTTAGGAAATCTAAAGAAGCCTTCAGAATGGATAATATGGGTTTTGTTTTTCATAAAGAACAAGTACTTAAGGAGTGGGAACGAAATTTATATATATAATTTTATTAACATGTGTTAAAAAAACATCTAAAAACTATCATGAAATAAGTGCTTGTCATATAAACAACACCCAAGTAAGTGATTAACCTGTACATCAGACCATTATTTTTAACCCTAGAAACGACTAATGCTTACCCACCTAAGATGATTGAATAGTCATTTTGACTCCACCTGTTTCTATTATTAAAGGTCCTTATAATTTTGCTTTCTGAAGTATACATGTTCCTTGAAGATTATTTATCTATTCTAGGATATTAAAACATTTTCAAAATACCTAATATATATTCCAGAATTCATTCACAAGTATTGTATTTGTATTCAAGAAGGAAAAATAGTAAAGCTACCAATTACAACACAAAATTTAAATGCATTTATAAAGACAGCAAATAGAACATGTAATAAACAAACATTTCAACTTTTGTCTGAATGCCACAAGACAAAAAAAAAAAAAAAAAAAAAAAAAAAAATCTTGACATGAATAAACGAAGCCCTACATAGACAAGTAAACCCTTGGAGGAATGCATTTTAAATCGAGGTTTACTTGATGAATAATTGAACCCTTACAGTAATTTTCTTTATTAGGGACTACATTTTTTCAGGGGAGTTTCATGAAGACCTTGCTTGGTATATATGCAATCAACAATTTTAGAGGTTCTACATCTGAAAGAATGTTTTGACATGTATGCATCAAACCTCAGGAACAACTAATCAACTTAAATGTATTAAAGGATACATCTCTCAAACTATTAACCAATAGGGATCTTTTTCTTGGGAAAAGGAAAAAGATGAGTTTTAAACAAAAAGCACTGCGCCACGGAATGAACATCGTTTTGGTTGCTGTACCTGTAAAGGAATAAAAATTTACATCATCAGTTCCTCTCACAGAAAATTAAAAAATACATTTAAGTAATCATGATAAAGAAATTTATTATTATTGAGAATGGTTTGAGTATATACAATCCATGACACAGATGAACTATCTAGATATGAAATTAAACATTATTATTTTTTTTTTTCTTTTTCTTAATGTCCTGTTTTGTGTAATCTGAAACCAAGTAAATTATTAGTGTAAAATTATAATAAGCATAAATTCCTTTGACTTGTTTATATATGTATATATACAAGACATTTTTAATTTCTCAAAATCAGTCCTTTATGTTAATGCCATTAAGAAGCAGAATTTGGATGCCACTACCAGATCATGACTTAAAACTAATACTAGGGACATCAGTGCAATGATTTCACAATTGTAATTGTAATCAGTTATAATTACTGAATGTGTAAAACAAAAGCTACCTCTAAAGAATCAAATGCAAATTGCTAACTTATCCATAGAATATATCCTCTCTTTCAGAGTGTAGCTCAGTTTATCCCGAGATAGAAAACATGTCTCTCCTGGGTGACCACAGAAATGAGATCAAACAAACACTTTCCTATTACTCCTACCTAGTAATATCCTTTAATAAGCATTTGACAGACATACATGTGTGTAACTGCTCAGGAACAGATTTAAATAATCTTAAATATGAATATGGTGCACCCTCCCGGAGGTTGGTATCACCCTTTTGACATGTTTGTCGACAAAATTGAAAACAAATTATTACAAGATTTCACTATACATGCAGGTCGACAAATGAAACATCAATCACAGTTCTTGCAACAACTTATTTTTTATTATACCATAAAAATCACTCCATAAAATAAAGTTTCAACTACACCAGTGGTTCTCACTCTGTGTTGAGTATGCATATATATTTTGTAGATTTCTTGACAATATTTTTCTTGACCCTTAAATTAATGGCCTTGAGGGAGTTAGGTGCTGGCGAGTTGTAAAAATTTAGAATATCTTTTTAACATGTTGCCAGGCTGCAAAGCTTGAGAACCACTGCAGTAGACAGATCAACCAAGAAATGGCAACAGAGCTCTTGCCTCACAGATATTTCATTTAAGTGCGATCAAAACATTTATTTCTGATCATGATAGTTGGGGAGCAGAAATCAAATTCCAGGAAACATGAAAGTGATTTGACCTTAGGGATGAAACAAGAGCAATAACAATAACAAAATGTCAATGAAAACTTTGTCGATGCCAGCGATAACCGATGATGACTGATGATGATAATCAATAGTGCATTTATTCCAGAAGATTAAGCAAGTTGTCATCTGTTTCATCCTCTAATCTGGAAAGGAAAAGTTCGATTTTCAGCTGAAAAAAGTTCAAATTCTGTGCTTGCTGCAATTTCACCTCCCAATGCAATTCTACAAAACATAACTAAAATTCAAAGGTAAATAGAATGTTAAAACAAGTCTATAGGGACCACTGTAAATAAAAAAAGAAAGGCCGAACAATAAAATGTCATAAGAGCGTGATTCAGGAAGGGAATATTTCCCTTAACACCAGAATTACCCACCTATTACATACCTACATACATACAAACATACCTATATAAAATACATATATGCATATACATAGCTACCTATATACATACATACATATACTGCATACATGCACACATACATATGTTTATACATCCATACCTATCTACATGCACACATACATATACTACATACATGCACATGCATACATGCATACATGCATACATGCATACATGCACATGCATACATGCACATGCATACATGCACATGCATACATGTACATACATACATTACATACCTATATACCTACTTATAAACCTATATACCTACTTATAAACCTATATACCTACTTATAAACCTATATACCTACTTATAAACCTATATACCAACTTACATACTTATATACCAACTTACATACTTATATACCAACTTACATACTTATATACCAACTTAAATACTTATATACCAACTTACATACTTATATACCAACTTACATACTTACATAACTAATCATACACCTACATACCTACTTATATACCTATATACCTACCTATATATCTATATCTATAAACTATAAACTTATATATATTCCTTATATACCTACCTACCTGCTTTACAAAGAGAAAGAAAAAGAAAGAAAAAGAAGGAGAGAGAGAGAGAGAAAAAGAAAGAAAAAGAAGGAGAGAGAGAGAGAGAAAAAGAAAGAAAAAGAAGGAGAGAGAGAGAGAGAAAAAAAGAAAGAAAAAGAAGGAGAGAGAGAGAGAGAGAAAAAAAGAAAGAAAAAGAAGGAGAGAGAGAGAGAGAGAAAAAAAGAAAGAAAAAGAAGGAGAGAGAGAGAGAGAGAAAAAGAAAGAAAAAGAAGGAGAGAGAGAGAGAGAGAAAAAGAAAGAAAAAAGAAGGAGAGAGAGAGAAAAATAAAGAAAAAAGAAGGAGAGAGAGAGAAAAAGAAAGAAAAAAGAAGGAGAGAGAGAGAAAAAGAAAGAAAAAAGAAGGAGAGAGAGAGAGAGAGAAAAAAAGAAAGAAAATAGGGAGAGAGAAAGAAAAGGAAAGAGAGAGAGAGAGAAAGAGAGAAAGAAAGAAAAAGAAGGAGAGAGAGAGAGAGAAAAAAAAAGAAAGAAAAAGAAGGAGAGAGAGAGAGAGAGAAAAAGAAAGAAAAAGAAGGAGAGAGAGAGAGAGAAAAAGAAAGAAAAAGAAGGAGAGAGAGAGAGAGAAAAAAAGAAAGAAAAAGAAGGAGAGAGAGAGAGAGAGAAAAAGAAAGAAAAAGAAGGAGAGAGAGAGAGAGAGAAAAAGAAAGAAAAAGGAGAGAGAGAGAGAGAGAAAAAGAAAGAAAAAGAAGGAGAGAGAAAGAGAGAGAAAAAGATAGAAAAAGAGGAAGAGAGAGAGGGAGAGAGAGAAAGAAAAAGAAGGAGAGAGAGAGAGAGAGAGAGAGAGAAAAAAAAAGAGGAAGAGAGAGAGAGAGAGAGAAGGAAAAAAAGGAGGAGAGAGAGAGAGAGAGAAAAAGAAAGAAAAAGAAGGAGAGAGAGAGAGAGAGAAAAAGAAAGAAAAAGAAGGAGAGAGAGAGAGAGAAAAAAAGAAAGAAAAAGAAGGAGAGAGAGAGAGAGAGAAAAAGAAAGAAAAAGAAGGAGAGAGAGAGAGAGAGAAAAAGAAAGAAAAAGA